>NC_133623.1:68084616-68112116 GCF_048593235.1 Sminthopsis crassicaudata | reverse complement strand
TCTAGGTCTGGCTGGGCACGCCTTGCTCTCCTTAATTTATCCTTTTCCCTCGGTTCAGGGGCCTGCTGTTAAATGATTAACAACAGACTCTCAAAAAAGAAAATGCATGCACAGTACACTTTTAAGTTTAATCTTTATTATCATTTTCTCCATCACTCAAGTCTAGACAATCAACAACACAATAAATCAAGTCTTGATTTAAAGCCTTTACTGATTTCCAAGGTGTAAATGCTCACCCTGAAAATTTAACGATGGGTTCTTAAACTGGTTTGAACTGGCTCCAGCATGTCCCTGCTTGGGTTTAAATCCTGCCACAGACAAACACTGGTAATATGTTGGGGAAGTTATTTAACTTCTTTAAGACTCAATTTGTTTATCTCTAAAAGAGGAATCTATCTCAAAATGTTGTTTTAAGGATCAAATTATATATATATATATATATATATATATATATATATATATATATATATATATGTATATATATATATGTATATATCTATATCTATATATATCTGTGTGTGTGTGCATAATTTGATCTTATAATAACACTGTGAGATTTATATATATATATACATACATACACACATACACATATATACATCCATATATATACCTGTTCTTGTTCAACTGTTTTTCAGTCATGTCTGACTCTCAGTGACCCCATTTGGGCTTTTCTTGGCAGAGATCTTGGAGTGGCCTGCCATTTCCTCCTCCAGTTCATTTTACAAATGAGGAAACTGAGGCAAACAAGGGAAAGTGACTTGCCCAGGGTCATATAGCTATGAAGTGTCTGAGGCTGGATTTGAATTCAGATCCTCCTGATTCCATCCCAGCTCTCTATTCACTGAGCAATCTGACATATATATTTGTGTGTGTGTATGTATCTATATCTATATCTATATATATATACATATATTATGTATATGTATGTAGGTATATGAGTATATGTGTGTATATATGTTTACTTTTGTGTGCATATGTATATCTATATGTGTGTTTACATATTTGTGTTTATATAGTTATATTTACAAAGTGCTCTGCAAATCTTAAAACCCAATACAGAAACATCAGCTGCCACTCTGTATATTTAAGTTCAAATATCAATTTGCTATAGACACACTGAAAAATCTGCTGTTTTTCTTGTCTTTATTGTTCCTCTTTCAGTTCCATCTCAGGATAATCTAGCTTACAGTGGATCTCATGACAAGTGTTCTGAAGATTTGTTTGTTCTCTCCAGCACTTCTTGCTTTTATGATTTTAGCTCATTCTCTTCCTTCTTCTTCCTTTATTTTTGTTGGTTGTTGTCATTCAGTTGTTTTTCAGTGCTGTCCGATTCTCCGTGACCCTATTTAGGGTTTTCTTGGTTAAGATACTGGAGTGATCTGCCATTTCCTTCTCCAGTTTATTTTCTAGATGAGAAAACTGAGGCAAGCAGTGTTAAGCGACTTATTCAGGGTCACAAAGCTGAGAAGTGTCTGAGGCTGGATTCAAACTCCTGATTCTCAAGATTCAGCATTCTATCTCTTGAGTTGCCTAGTTTCCCCCCTTTAAGATTAGCAAATGTGCATTGTCTAAAGCAATGTTGCTCTTGGCTCCACCTAGAGTCGGATATGGAGGTGAGGATTTTGCTTGCAAATGCTGGAGGTGGGGTAGGAGGTGGGAAAGGTTTGGGCCTCTTTGTTGTGGTGATTGATTTCTATCTGTTAGGAAATTGGGATAGTTCCTACAGAGGTCTATTCCTTTATCTAGTTCCCACGTTTCGGTATCAATAGCTTATTTGAACAGGACAAGTTAGAGCTGTTGGACCAGCACTCCTTATCTTCTCATTTTTGTCCTTCTAATTTGGTGTTGACTTTTAGTTTTGCTGATCTCACTGCCCCACAGCCAACTTATTTCGAAATGATTTCCACCTTAGTGGGCATCTGTTTAGATATAATTAACTTTGGTTTTGTAATCTTCTATCCATATCCAGTGCCTTCTATTTTTCTTCTTGAAGAAAACTTGCAGGATTCTATATACTCTGAGACTGTTTTTTTTTTTTTTCTTTCTTATTTCTGTATTTTTTCTTAATCATTGAAGTCGCCAGATATTAAGGTATCTGTTGATTTCATGTGGAGGGTCTTTGGTAGTCTTGTTTTGTTTCTTCATGGGATGTATGGGGTATTCAGGAAGGACTGACCCCTTTAACATCAGGGCTCCTGAACTCTTTTCAAGGCTGCTCATCCACCTACCACCCAACTCTCACCTGTGGCTCCAAGAAACTCTAGAATGTACAGTGACTACAACCTGGCAAAATTGTCTTGGCAGATGGACTAAAGCAGGTTGAGGGTAACAGTTCTCAAACCCATTGATGAGTAAGGGGAGATGTCCATACCAAGCATGCGAAGACTTCTCTTAGTGGAATGAGCAGATGAGAACAGTTTGTTCCAATGGCTATGAAGCAGATGTAGAGCGCTTGGAGTTGGTCAGACATCAAAGATGCTGGCACCCGGGACCAAACCTAGTCTTCTTGACTTCTGTCCTGCCACTGGACATTGACGAGTCTAGAAAAGAAAGTAAGGCTAATGACTTTGTACCATTTGGCCTCACTTAAATCTAATTTAAGCTTGAATCAAAAGGCGTACTTTGTACTTTGACCCCAACATGGTGAGGCCATTTTGCTCCTCTTTGAGAACAAGGGACAACAACCAACCAATTGTTTCTTCATATCCTCACTGTGTGCAACAGATGTTAGCCCATCTATCTGTATAGTTGTCCTCATGGTAATCTTTTTATCTACGCTTATCATGGACACCTCAAAGTGAGATGATCAAATATTTATCTCATGCAATTATATTTCCTTTTTCTTTGGGACACAGCATGAAACCAGCTTTTTCATTTCTCTCTCAGGAGAAGCTGTGAGACATCCTTCCATTTAGTTGCAATTTTCTTCTACCTTCCAGTTTCATTTATAGGGGAAAATCAGTATTTCAAGATTTCGTGGAAGGGGTCAGAGGGCTGGGTTCAAATCTTAACTGTCACTAATTACATGTGTGATATTGAGCAACTTTCTTTAACTTTTCTGATCCTCAGAAGCATAACTGTAAAATAACCCTTCATCAGACTTGGATCTATGACCTCTGAGGTCCCTTCATGCTCTAAATCTATGATCCAGTGAACAGACAATTTAAAGAGAAATTAAAGCCATTTATATTCATATGAAAAAAATGTTCTTTTAAATCACTATTGATTAGAGAAACAATTTTTAAAACTTCTTTTACTGATGCCTTTCCCCCAATCTCTCACAGATTAAAAAAAATATTTAAAAAACAAAATAAGAAAAAAAATAGAAAAAGGAATACAAAACAAAAGAAAAGAGAACATATTCATGTGCCCAGTAGAACATCAAGGCGCTTTCAAAATATATAACAACAAATTACCAGTTTAAGAAAGTATATATATATATATATATGTAGAAGAAATTATATTCATGAGTGCCCACCTGTTCTTTACTTCCTTGTAAATTTTTCTTGTATTCTCTGCTGCGCATCTTTTTACTTTATTCTTTTTTCCTCTTTCATCCCCCACCTCCCTGAAGCAGTCTATAGTTAAGAAAGGATATATTTATTTTTATATATGTAGATATATACATACACATATACACACACATATCTTTCCTGTTCCTGCTGACTCTTTGTTATAATTCTGATCTTTAAGTTGCCTTGCCATTACTTAACTCCCCCTGCCCATGGATCCCTCTCTTGTCTTCTTCCTGGACCTTTTGCTTCCCCATGGGCCTATCCCTCCCCTTTATTTTTTTTTTCTTTTTTATAGATTTTGGAGGGTGCTATACTCTCCATAGTGTATATGTAGTGTTGCCTATTTAACCCATTCCCAAGGTGAGTAGGTTTTCAGAACTAAGAGCTCTCTTCCCCCCTCTAATACCTCGGTCTTATTCTTCTTCTGCATCTTGTTTGTATAACATAATTACTATTTTTACCTAAAACTCTACCCCAATCTTTCTTTTGAGCTATGCTACTACTGATGTCAACTTTAAACATATAGTATATATTTCCCATGTTAAAAAAAAATGTAAACAATTTGTCTATGTTAAATTTCTTGAAATTGATCTTTGATATTGGGAAATATTAGTGTAAGCTCCTCTAATTATGGGGTGGGAGGGATGGATCCTCTGGCTGGAACTCCCAAAACAAAAGCTCCCCACTCTTTCAAGGGCCCACAGCCTGCTGCAGCCTCCCTGCCTCGATGCCTCTGCACTCACCAGATGCTGGTTTCTTCTCGCCCCAGGGCTGGCAAAATGCCAAGCCTGGCATTTCTAATCAGGGGAGCTTTCTCGGCCTCCAGCAGTCCAGGAGGTGAAAGTTCCTGTGGTTCCTGCTAAGACTCCAGCCACACCCTGCTAGCCCCAGGGTTCCTCACTCGCAGTTTCTGCAGAGCTGGCCCGGAGGTGTTTGCACTTCAAACTGGTTAATCTCCAGCCTGGGGGCTTTCTTGAGATCTTAAGTTGTTCCCGGAGGACCTCAATTCTGCCCAGGTCTTTTTGATTTTTCTGTATCCTGAGGCACAAATTTGTTTTATTTGTGGGAAAAACCTGGGGAGTTTGAAATTTACTATTCCCAGAATCCTCCGCTTAGAGAAACAAATTAAGTCAATTCTGAGGTACCACTTCACACCTCTCAGATTGGCTAAAATGACAGGAAAAGAAAATGATAAATGTTGGAGGGGATGTGGGAAAACTGGAACGCTAATGCATTGTGGGTGGAGTTGTGAACTGACGCAACTTCTGGAGAGCAATTTGCAAGTATGTCCAAAGGGCTATCAAACTGTGCATACCTTTAATCCAGGAGTGTTACTACTGGATCTGTATCTCAAAGAAAATATCAAAGAGGAAAAGGACCCACATGTACAAAAAATGTTTGCAGCAGCTCTTTTTGTAGTGGCAAGGAACAGGAAATTGAGTGGATGCCCATCAATTGGAGAATATCTGAATAAGTTATGGTATATGAATGTGATGGAATATTGTTGTTCTATAAGGAATGATGAGCAGGCTGATATCAGAAAAGCCTGGAGAGACTTACAGGAACTGAGGCTGAGTGAAGAGAGCTGAACCAGGAGATACACAATAACAACAAAACCATGTGATGGCCAACTGTGATGGACTTGGCTCTTTGCAACAATGTGGTGACTCAAGGTAATAGATTTGGGATGGAGAATGCCATCTGCAACCAGAGAGAGGACTACAGAAACTCAATGTGGATCGCAGCACAGTATTTTCACTTTTTCGTTTGTTTGCTTTTTCTTTCTCGTGTTTTTCCCCCTTTTGGTCTGATTTTTCTTGTACACATGACAAATTTAGAAATTTGTTTACGAGGATTGCACATTTAACCTACATCAGATTGTTGGCTGTCTCGGGGAGGGAGGAGGTAAGGAAGGGAAAAATCCTTGGAACACAAAGTCTTACAAAAAATGAATGTTGAAAACTATCTTTCCATATATTTGGAAAATAAAATATTATTGAGAAAATAAATACATGTATGATCCAGTGGTTTATCAATGCATCGGTTGTTGGGGAAATGTCTGGAACATGAACGTTTGAGTAAATATTCACACATCTGCCAAAATCTTGTTCTTAATATGAAGGTTGTTCCCACATCGTTTACTTAAAAAAAAAAATCTTCAATGCCTTCCTTTTGCTACTGGGATAGAGCATTGAATGCACTGAGAAAGCTGAAGACCTCCCTCAATATGACTCTGCATTCTGGTTAACCAGCACCATTACTGGGTGTTCCTATACTTAATGTACAATCTATGGTTGCTCTGTGTTTGTGCAGACCATATTTCATGTCTGGAGTGCCTTGTTTACTGCCCCACACTCTCAAACTTTCTGCTTTGGAAGTTATTTCCCCTTCAAACCTCTGCTCATGCTTCAAGCTGAAAGCCTTTGCTCCAGCCTCAAATTTTCCTTAGAGGCCATATATTCCAACTTCCACGTTTTACAAAGGAGGAAACAGAAGGCCAGGAAACAGAAGTGACTTGGCCACAGAGAGTCTGGAAATCTTGAAAGGTTTTCAGAGGTTGTCTTGTTCAATCCCTTCATTTTACTATTAGGGAAACTGAGGTCAAGTGATTTGTCTAAGGTCCCACATAGAACTTGAAGGAACTTCCAAGGCCATCTGAATCTACCCCTCGCATTTTACAAAGGAGGAAAGCGATTTTTAGTCATTTCCTGTGACTTACTGGATTTGGCTTTTTGCAACTACTTACGAACTACTAACATTCAGCTACTTAAGTGTTGGGAGCAGGTTCTGAACTCAGGTCTTTCCAACTTGAAACTGAGTTTTAAATCTACTAGCAATACATTCTGTCTACAAGTCACATCCGACACCCCTAGCCTCCATTAAGAACCTGTCCTATCCTCTAGGGCACAAATAGTGTCACTGTATTTGTATCCACTGTTATCTCCCACTGCTGGGCACGGTAGAGGCCTACTAACCGTGGGTGAATTTAGATGTCCAGGGCCAAGGTTGGCTCTTACTAGTAGGCAGCTGGATGGCTGTGGCCTCTAAGATGATGCTCAGACTGAGCAAACAGCAGTAGCCTTTTTTGTGGAGCCTCCATTCGGGCCTTCAGGAATGGTTTGCTCCCTATGGTCAAGCATCCCACCTGTTGTTTTCTCCTGTGTGAGCATCTGCATGGGTATGTACCAGGAGTTCTCTGGAATGACCCTTGGCACTGCCTGTCCTCTGCCTGCAGCACTAAGCTGTCAGGGGCCCTGGGCCAGTGATTCACTCAAACCAGATTTCATGCATCTGCCTCCCAGAACAGTGTGTGCTCTGTGGACAGGGGAGAGAGCCAGGAGGGAAAGGGAAGTGTTTCGAGCTAAGGGACCAGGGGAAGCCCAGGAGGGATTTCTGCTATGGCAGCTGCTCCCACTCTCCCACCCATTCATGTGAATATGGGAGGGCTTTTGGGGGCAGGAATGAGCTGTTTGTGGAGGGAACCCAGACTCACCAGCAGCATATTTCACCGCCTACCCCCAACCCCTCCCAACACTTGATTGTTCTTAATGTACTATGATCTAACTTTTGCTAGCTAGCTTCCCCATTTCTACTACTACCCTATGCCAAGTCCTAAATTATACCAGAGTTATCGGGAAAAACTCCCAACTGGCCTCCTTGACTCCAGTCTCGATTCCTCCAAGCCACAGATGAGGTCTCTGAGCAGGATGTTGTTTTTCTTTTCTTCGAGCCTAGAGCTGCCCCTTCCCGACTCCCTCCCAGGGGGCCTCTGCACCCAAGAGGAACAAATCAAATCCTTCTTCCAAATGGGAGCTACTTGAACTCCTTGACCCTTTCCTTCTGTGGACTAACCCTTCCCAGTTCCTTCACCTGATCCTCCTCTGGCATGGTGTCAAGGTCCTGGTTGTACAGCTTTGAACATTTCCTAGTTTATCGATGGCCTTCCTGGAAACAGAGGGACCAGAACTGAACACAGTACTCTAGATGTGGCCCGACTAGCCAGAGGGCAGGGAGAGCATCGTCTCCAGTTTTCTGGACACTGAAGCCCACTATCTCATTACTTTTTTGTGGATGCCATTTTCTACTATGGACTCACACAGAGTTTGCAGTTCACTAATATACCATATTTTCTTCAAATGGACTTCGATAGCAATATAATAAATATAATACAATATATGATATGATATGATATAATATAATATAATATAATACAATACAATATAATATAATACGATATGATATGATATAATATAATATAATATAATATAATATAATATAATATAATATAATATAATATAATATAATATAATATAATATAATATAATAGTGGAGAGAATGTTCCTTCTTCAGTCCCAGGGAATCTTTCCCATCCCTCACAATCTTTCAAAGGCCATCAACATGCTGTGCGCCAGTTCTTTCAGTATCTGAGGATGCAGTTCATCTCCAGATTTGCCAAAGGCAGCTAGGGGCTCCCTCACTATCTCCTTTCTTACCTTGGCCACCAATTCCCTGTTAATGCCCCTTTTGCCCTATCTATTCTAGTCTGAAGATTATTCTCCCTGACAGAGAAAACAGAAGTAAAGTCAGAGTTGAGTCGTTCGGCCTTCTCTCTATTGTTTAGCATGGCTGTCTCATCTGCCAGGAAGCAGGTATTCTAACCCCCCTTTTTCCAAGCTTCCTCTTTCCCCCAATATAATGCAAATCAAAAGCCCAAACATTATTTTTGTTGTTCTTAGCATTTACTGCCTGGCTCCAGCTCCTTCTGATCTTTGGCACTCCTGACTCTATTTTTATAGGGCCATGTCACGCTTTCTTTCATGTTCTCATTCTTCATTACCTGCCTTTGCTTTCATCTTTTCAGTCCATGTCTTTGGTAAAATCGAAGCTGAACTGGGTGTGGCAGCCTAGGCCTATAATCTCTGCTGCTGGGGGAGGCTGAGGCTGGTGGATTGTTCAAATTTGGGAGTTCTGTGCCGCAGAAGGACTAAGTCTGGCAACAATCCTGGGGGAGGCTCTGGGAGCAGAGTGAACACAAGGCTGCCTAAGGAGGGGAGAACCAAAAAAAAAAAAAAAAAAAAAAATGGAGCTGCTCAAAGGATCAGCCTCTGAGTGGCCACTGTACTCCCAGCCTGGGAAAGATGCGGGAGACTCAGTTTCCCAAAACCAAATCAAACAAAAAACTATATGAATTCAATATTGCTTTTAAATGGAGGTATTCTTTAGCTAAATCGCTCAGTTGATAGAGCACTAGACTCAGAAGCAGGAAGGCCTGAATTCATATCCTGCCTCAGATACTTACTAGATGTATGGCCTTAGGCAAGTAACTTAACCCCATTGCCTCAAAAAAAAAAAAAAAAAAAAAAAAAAAAAAAAAGGATTAAAAAATGAGATGGATCAAAGGCTTATGGACTATATAGAAGCCTCATATTTATTGCTCATGAACACTGTCTTTGAGAGGAGCATTAAGAAGTGCTGGACTTGGTGAGCATCAAATGTCACAGTGGGGAGGAGGGAGGAAAGGAGTGAAATTAATTATATCTTTAGCAGATAAGTTACAAATACTTACTGATGTGAGAATCATTTCTGAATCTTTGTACAGTCTAGATGGCCATTGATTTGTAAGGGCAGAAATGTAAAAATCAACACCAAATCAAGAGAAAGAATAAATGTGAGAAAAGATAAAATAACCAATTTAGGCAGCTCCAACTAGCTATTTAAGTAAGTTGTTGATGTTGAAAAGGGAGAAATGGAAAAAAGGACAGACATTGACACAGACTAACACCATTTCCTAATAAAGTTTAATCAGTGAATATTGTACATTACAATGAGAAGACCAAAAGAATTTAAAACTATTTCAACCAGCAAACATTTTGTTACCTTAGCCACCAGAGATATAGCAACTAAGAACAATACCGGGTTAGTATAAAATCTTATTTGTAAAGTTTTATGGAGGAAGATGCTGAAAGATTATTTGCAATATCACCTCATAAGAAGTTCAAAAGTAATGGGTGAGAAAACAAGCAAGTTTGTATAAATAATAATAAATAAAAATAATATAAATGAGAGACTCATGCAAGCCAGATCATTCCAAGAGCATTTAAGTATGACAATGAACAGACAAAAATCAAATAGATCTGTTGAGACTTCTCCATCAGAGACAGTGGAGTCACATTTTGACCCTAACATTACAGCCATTGATATGCTGTTTAAAGAAGTAAAAGTGTCACAAAGATGATGTGAACCCAGCCAAGATAAAAAAACAAAACAAAACAGAAAAGGGCTATACTGGAAGTAAAACGATTTCAAGGGTAGTAAGGAATTGAATCCCAAGATATCTGAAAAATGAGAAGATGCAAGATAATTTTAAAAATAATAATGGACCTTATTATTACCCCCAAAAAGGCACCTGAAAAACATCAATGATTACTAACCCATTTGGCTTCTTTGCCATCTCTTCAAAAATTTTAGCATAATCAACAAATGTGTTGAAGCCATGTTTGATGAAATTATGAGAAAAGAATGAGCTTTTTCTATAGCTGGTCTTATCTTTCCAGTAAGCAAAATGGCTAAAAGATGCAGCAACTACAGAATCCCATCTTGACTGTTTCTTGGCTGGCAAAAAGCATTTGATTCAGTATGTCAAAGCATGACCTTGACTCAAAAAAAAGATGTTTCCTGTGCTTATGTCAAGATTAATAGAAGATTCCTAGAAAGATATGAGGCACTTTTATTTGATGTCCCTTTGATTGTTAATATTAAAAGAAGAATACAACAACAGGGAAGTGTGTGTTTGCCTAACACATGTCTGTCTCACTGGTCATGGAGCAGTCTAAATTGAAGAAGCATTCTTTATAGATGGTAAGATCTTCCAGATGCCCCGTTTGTGGTTGTCATTTTGCTGACTGAGATAAACCCTGGACTGGTGCAGAACTCCTAAATGGACTTCATAAACACTTAAAAGTTTTTTTTTTTTAATCCAACTATCCATACAGGAAAAATCAAATGGCTGTAGAATAACTTTGTCTAGTCTTTGACGTAGAGTGGCCAGATAATTTATAGCTTATTGGTTCATCTTGGGTTGACATGTTAGATGAACAATGGGCTCAGATCTGAACAGAATGAATTACCTCTGAGAAATGCTTTAGTGGTTTTGATGACCCCAAACTGCCCCCTAAAAACAAAGGTGCACCATTTTTATATCGGAGTTTTTCTGGTGATACTATATGATTGTGAGTTATGAAATACCACTCTCCAAAGAATTAAAGTTGAGAGTTACCCACAAAACAATGTAGAGACATTTGGTATGATCGGCCTCCCAACTGTCTTTTCAGTCTGATTTTATACAACTCCCCTGTCAAATTTGTCTGCTAATCGCCCTCTGATGTTCCACCTCCCATCTCTTTGCCTTTGCACCAATACTCCCCCCTCCCTCCGCACTGTGTCTGAAGGGTATTTCCTCCTCATCTATGCATCAAAGAATCCCTAATTTCTTTCAAAGATTATCTCAGGAGCTACTTCCTACATTTTCTATCTCCCTTTATTGCCTTTACACAAATGGTCTCCATACTTTCCCCTCTTCCCCCTTGTTATTATCACTCTTATTATTATTCCCTTTTATTATGATCATTCTTGAAATTACTTTTTATTGCTATGCTCACTGTCACTAGGGGCCTTCAAGAAAAACTGTATGACCACTTGTCCATTGTTCAAAGAAGATTCTGAGTCAGATATTGGGTGTATTGGGTGGGTATAAATGACCTCTGAGCTTTTATCTAACTGAGATTGTGCTCAAATACATTTTTCTCATTGAGTTCTAAATGGTGAATGGGTAGGGACTATTGAACTTCTCAGCCTGTCAGGGAAGGTTGTCTGAAATAGCAAGGCCTCCTACCTGAGCTTGGACCAACAGTCCACAGGCTTTCAGGAGGTGAAGAGGAGGATGAATGAGAGTGTTCTTGAGAGAGGGGTCAGAAGGGAGGTCATAAGCAAGGACCTGAAGACAGCAATGAGAAGTGGGAGCTGATAACATCCCTAAAAGAAAGGGGGTAGAGGGAGAAGAGGGCCCAGAACAGAGCCTTGTGAGCATCTGTGTGTAGGATATGGGGTCAGGATGATGAGTCAGCAGAGTCAACTGAGGCAGAGCAGCCAGACAGATAGGAAAACCATGAAAAAGTAGCATGCCAAGATCCAGGGGAAAAAAAAGGTCTTCTAGGAGAATTGAGTGGAAAACAAAATCAAGTGCTACAGAGAGGTCAAGAAGGATGAAAATCGAGAAGGGGCCATTGAGTGGGAAAATATGGGGCCAGATTACAAGAGGATAAAGGAGTAGGAAGAATGCAATGGAGGCAAGAAACATAGAAAGCTTTTTCTAGGAGTTTAACTGTGAAGGAAAGAAGAGATATAGTTCAATAGCTTATAGAGATGGGAGATTCAAGTGAAGGGTTTTGAATAATTCAAGTCGCCAGGTCCTCCTGAACTGTATCCCAGGGAACTGCAATAAATCAGAGGCTGGGATTGCTATGAATATCCAAAGCTGGGGGAGGGGGGGGAATTTCTGACTTTCTTATTAAAAAAAAAGTGATGGAGAGAATATCAATAAGCACTAACTCATATGTCTACTTTACCACCTTATAGGATTTTTTATGAGAATTATAGCCATACACTTGGAGGCTTGAGATGGGACGTGGCAGGCTTTTGTAATTAATAATCTATACAGCAGACGCTATATTTACGGTCACATGATTGCCTGAGAAGTAGGGAAAATGAAACATTCCACTGTGCTGAACCAAGAAAACATATAAAAATGAGAAAAGCGAGTTATGCCCTCTGCAATATGCCGGGGGTGGATCGGCCCCTTCCAGCTTGTCAGTTCTGTAATCCCCGTGAGTCCCGGCTCCAGAGTGGTAGGGTGGAAAGGAAATCGGAGTCCTAGCTTTAGTCTGGTGATTTACTACTGGCTTTGTGACTTGCAAGTTCCTTTCCTAGCCTGTTTTCCCCATCTGTAAAATTAGAGGGTAAGTGGAAGATGATGACCCAGGCCCCTTCCAGCTCTAACTTGCTATAAGGTTTGTTTTTGTTTTTGTTTTTTTCTTTTTAGCTTTTCAACTTGGCTTGGATACTCATTCCTAGACTCTGGGCTTCCCCTCCCTATCTAATCTTACTTCTTTTAGCTCCCAAGGATATGTTTATTTTCTGTCCCAGTCAGTCCCTTCATCATCCACTCCTCATTGCTGTCTTCAGGTCTTTGTTTATGACTTCCCCTCCAACCTCTCTCTGAAGAACACTCTCATTCATCCTCCTCTTCACCTCCTGAAAGCCTGTGGGCTGTTGGTCCACCCTCAGTTAGGAGACCTGACAGGCTGAGAAGTTCAATGGTGCCCACAGAATATGCCTGTAGGACCCCAATCCGGGTTTTCCTGGCTCTGAGGCTAGCTCTCTTTCAGTCTTTCTTTTTCTCTTTTCCTTTCTACCCTCCCTCTTTTTCTCTCCTTTCTCTCCCTCCTTTCCTCTCTCCCTTCTTCCTCCCTCCCTCCCTCCCTGGGAGTACATCACACTGGCTCTCTGGCTGTGTGACCCTGGGCAAATCACTTCACTTAATAAATTGCAGAGTTGGATAGTTCCCTATGTCACTGAAATCACAAATCCATTTACTATGTTACGCTACTGGTCCAGTGGATAGAGGGCTGGCCCTGGCATGAGGAGGACCTGATTTGACTTCAATTGACTTTTAATTCAAAATTGCCTTCAGACACCTCGAAGCTTAGTTTGTGTGATGAACACTGCCTCAGTTCCCTCATCTGTAAAATGAGCTACAGAAGGAAATGGCAGATCATTGCAGTATCTTTGCCAAGAAGACCCCCAGTGGGCTCACAGAGAATGGGATAGGACAGAAATGACTCAACAGCAACAAATACATAAGCTGGGTGATATAGGCTAGCAATAGACCTGAATTCAAATCCAGCCTCAGCGACTTCTTAGCTGTATGATCCTGGGGAAGTCATTTAACCTGCTAAGTTTTCTCAGTTGTAAAATGAGGACTAATGACCCACCTAACCTCACAGGGTTTGTAGGAGGATCAAGTGAGAGAACATTTGTCAAGAATCGCACAGTAGGTGGTATATAAATGCTGTTCCCTTCCCTTTCTGATTTCCCCTCCCCCAACAATATAAGGTCTTGCCACAGATCCGACCAAGCCACTCCACTGCTCCGACTCTCTATTTACCTCTAGAGTCCAATATAAACTCCTTTGTTTGGTATTGAAGTCTTTTTTTTTTTTTTTTTTTTACTGCTTGGCCCCAGCCTACGCTTTGGCCCCTTTTTGGGCACATCTCCCTGGGCCTGAGCTTCTTTTTCAGCTGTAAAATGGGCTGCTTGGGCTGGATCAGGGTTCTTACACTGAAGTCTGTGAATCTGTCCTTCAAACACTTTGACAAAAGTATTTCAATATCGTTAGTTTCCTTTATAATTCCATGTAGTTTATTTTAGGTACTTAAATACATTGTACTGAGAGAGGGTTCTCGGGAGCCATCAGAGTGACTGCCAAAGTGATACAAAGTTGTCTCTTCAGTTACAGGGTCCTGAGGTCCTTTCCAGTTCTACAGCTGGTGGCCCCTTCCCCTCAGTGGGCCTCAGTTTCTTCCTCCGAGAAAGGGGAGGATTGGATTAGAGCTCTAGCTTAGTTCGCGGCGGGCAGGGCCTGCAGGAGCAGAAGCCGCAAGGGAGGGTGGGCGGAATACAGGTCCGGCCCAGGCCGGGGGAAGTGGGGGGAGGGAAGGAGGCGGGAGGCGGGAGGCGGGGCCGGCGGGGGCGCATCCTATTCCGTTACATAACCCGGCCGGGGCGTGCTGGGGCGGGGCGGCCCGGCCCGCTCCTCGGGCCCCGGCTCGGCCGGCAGCCGCTCCGCGCCCCTTGGCCGCGGCTCCTTTCCTGCCAGGCCGTCCCAGCGCTCCTGCTGGGCCGCAGGGCCGGGCAAAAAGCCCGGAGCCGCCGCAGCCCTCAGCTCGGTCAGCATGCGGGGCCACGTGAGGCCGCGGGGGCGGGCCGGGGAGTCCTCGCCCGAATGCCATTGGCTGCCATCTCAAGGCCGGCCAATCCGAGCGCGACAAACGTGCCGGGGCGTGTTGTTGCCCACGGCTTGGCGCTCGGGGTGCTGGTGGAGGTGGGGCTGCCTGCCTGCCCG
This sequence comes from Sminthopsis crassicaudata, assembly GCF_048593235.1. Classification (NCBI taxonomy): domain Eukaryota; kingdom Metazoa; phylum Chordata; class Mammalia; order Dasyuromorphia; family Dasyuridae; genus Sminthopsis; species Sminthopsis crassicaudata. The sequence continues at coordinate 68,097,419 of NC_133623.1, read as the reverse complement.
CCTGAGGCTCGCGGTCAAGTTTAGACGAAGTGTGTGAGCCCCACTCGGAAGTCCCGGATGACTCTCCGATGGGGCTGCAAAAGAAAGCAAAGCTGCTCCGGCATGGAGAGGTCTGGGGAGACTGGCCAGCCCAGACAGGGGGGTCACCCCCCGGGGGCTCTCCGATCTTGCCCAGGCCACCGAGTCCTTAGGCAAGCTTCCCATATCCAGGGAGGAGGGGGTGGTTAGACTGCTCTCCGAGGGCCTGGCCCACTCTGACATTGTCTTCGAGAGGTCCCAGCAAATTCGGTTCAACAGATTTTTAAAAATTCATTCATTTATTATTATTATTATTATTATTATTATTATTATTATTATTATTATTATCGGAATTGAATTCCCCAAGGTTAGCTGCCGGAATGACCTCTCTCTCCAGCCCCGGGAGAGCTGGGAAAGGAAGGAAGCCGCGGGCTAGGTGCTGGCCTTCTAGCTGCCCGCATCAGTTGCCACCTGGGGCTGGGATGTGAGGGGGGCGGAAAGGCCTGCCCTTCCCCCTCCCCGATATCGCTCACACTTAGGTTAGTCATTTTGGGGGCCTTTAGCCTCTAGTGGAACACAAACACACAAGCTATTGTTAGTCACTAACACTGATGTGAATTTGATTCTGCAATGGTTTTCCACCCTGGCAGCCAAGAGCCAGCAGGCCTGGATCTGGGAACAGGAAGATTGGCAGAATGGAGGGGGGGGGGCGCTGTACGGAGTCATATGGACAAACCCCGGGCTCTGGCACAGTGCGACACACCAAGCCTAGGTAGAGTCCCTGAGTATCCAGGGGGAAACTGAGGCTAGGTATCACAAAAGAGAACCAGTGAAGTCAAAGGCCAAGATATCTGTTCATTCATACTTTCAACTTGGGCCCAAACCTTGCCGTCGGATTGTCTGGCTGATACTGGATGAGTTCATCGGGGTAGGAAGGTCTAGTAAAAAGAAGTTTACAATCCAATATAAAAAGTTTCACAGGCTTTGTCTTTTAAAAAATCCTTTTGAAAATCTCCACAAAGCTGTTGGGAGTTGCTTGGAACTTTCTGTGCCAAGGAAATCATTAACCTTCCCCATCTCGGAGGGAGAGATGCAATCAGTTTATTAAATGCCTAAATTAAAGGGAGAGAAAACAGGAGTTTGGGCTTTCCACTATAATTCATTTAAGGAGCTCTGTGTCAGGGATATTTGAGCCTGAGGTTGGTTGCTGCGCTTGGAAACCTTTCCTTGCTACCGATTTTACATTCACTTTTCCCTCCTTTGAAGGTCCAGAGGTCTCTTTGCTGACATCTAGTTAACCTTTTGACAATTGGGTCTTGTGTCAGTGGGAAAGTCTAGGAGCCAACTAACACTCAACTACTGGCTCATCGTAGGCCTCGAATGCCCTTCCTTGTTATCTTTGTCAAAGTCTCACCTGTCCTTTAGAACCCAGTTCCTAAGCGTTCTTCTCTGAAGATGCCTTCCTGGTTATCCACTGTTGGTCACTAACTTTTCTGCCTTTGGATGTTACATAGCAATCGTGATCTTTCATATCTGCATACTTTTCTGATGTATACGGAAGAGAATTTATCCAAGGACTGCCAACCCCCTTAATGATTCCTTAGATCCCAAGTTAGCAAGATAGGACCATCGATTTTGCTTATGCTTACTCTATTTCCAAAGTGCTTAATATGGTACCTGAAATGTTGTTGTTATTGTTTAGTCATTTTTGCCCTCTCTGACTTTTTGTGACCCCATTTGAGGTTTTCATGGCCAAGATACTGGGGTGGTTTTTCTTCTCTGGTATATTTTACAGATGAGGAAACTGAGGCAAACAGGGTTAAGCAACTTACCTGGGGTCACACAGTGTCTGAGGCCAGATTTGAACATAGGTCTTCCCGACTGCAGGCCCAGCACACCACAACCCACTGTGTCACCTGGAACATAGTTGGTATTTAATAATAAATAATACATTTAACAATAATAAATACATAAAAAAATAAACAAATAAAAATAATAAATTTAATAATAAGTGTTTATTGAATGAATGAATAAAATGTTTAAAATATACTTTGATTGTCACGGCAAGTCTTTTGGCCACAAGTAAGTGGCCACGTGCTGTGGTCTTTTGTATAGGAATAAGTTGGGGAAGGGGGCTTGGTTAACTTGGGACTTTTGAGAGGATCTATATGTGAAGGGTGAGGACCTGTCCAATGGTACATCCTTCTTTTATTATATTGTTTAATTTTTTCTGTACATGTACATTCATTTTTGAATACATATTTCTTTATGAATCATGTTGGGAGAGAAAAATCAGAACAAAAGGGAAAAACCACGAGAGAAAAAAAAAAAGTGAACATAGCATGTGCTGAGATACATTCAGTCTCTGTAGTTCTCTGGCTACAGATGGCGTTTTCTATCCAAAGTCTATTGGGATTGCCTTGGATCACTGAACTTGCTGAGAACGACCAAGTCTTCCAAAGTTGATCATTGCACAATCTCTCTGTTATTGGGTACAATATATTCCTGCTTCTGCTTGTTTCACTCAGCATCAGTAAATCTCTCCAGGCCTTCCTAAAATCAGTTTGTTCATCATTTTTTTTGTAGGACAATAATATTCCATTACTTTCATATACCATACCTTATTCAACCATTTATCAATTGTTGGACATCTACTCATTTTCTAATTCTTTGCCACCACAAAAAGAGCTGCTGCAAACATCTTTGCACATGTGGTCCTTTTCACTCCATGATTTCCTTGGGATACAAACCCAGTAATGGCACTGCTGGATCAAAGGGTATGCACAGTTTTATAGATCTAAGGGCATACTTTCAAATTGCTCTCCAGAATGGTTGGTTCTTTTCACAGTGATGCTCATTTTTCACACCTATGATAATGGCGTATAAAGCAGCCAGCAAGGACTGGACGAGATTCATTCTACCTTCAGTTAGGCTTCTGGTGGCTCTCCTGGGGGACTGAGAGGGTCAGAGAGAGAGCCAGAGAAGACAAGCAGACTGGAGATGGGAGCTCAAGCTCTCAGAGTCAAAGAGAGAGAGCTTCATTTCCATCTTCATCAGCCTTGTGGTGGCTGTCCTGTCCTACATTTTCTGCACTGAAACGGAGACCCTCCCCTGAAGGCCAGAAGAAAGCTAGCTGAGCACCAGGTGAAGGAGACAATAAAGACTTTTGGACTTTAACACCTGGCTATTCTTGTAGTGATTAATCTGCTGAAAGGAAGACTGCTCCAAGACCTCCAGGAAAACCAATGAGAACAATACATTTTGGAAACAAGAACACTACATTTTGGTGCCCAATGTAGGGCTAAGAACCTAAGTAAGTGCAAAAATAGACAAGAAGGAAACTTTGTTAAGGGCTAAAGCTGAAATGGGACAAATGTTTAGAAAGGAGCCTTTTCCACTTCAAGGAAACTACATGGATAGCATAATTAAATTCATTAAAAGCCAAAGTTTGATGGTAACTTGGGAGCAGATCATTGAACTTTTAGAAACATTACAATACACATCTCCTTGGTTCTTTAAGGAAAAAGAATTAGATCCAGGTGAGTGGAAATTAGTAGGAGAGCAACTATGTGCATACTACATGATAATGGTACTGGTTCAATTTCCAAAGAAACATTTTATACATGTAACTTAATACAACTGGCTTTAAGGAATTATATTAATATTAGAATAAGGAAAAAGAAGAAAGTGCAGGAGGGGGAGGATACTGACAAACTAGGTGAAAAGGATGAAGAATTAGACAAGAAAGGAATTAAGTACAATTCGATGAAATTAAGGAGTGTGGTGCTTCACAGCAGGAGCCAAGTTCAGAGTTCTGGCCCATACAATATCCTTTGACCATTTATCAATTGGAAAGTGGCTTGAACTATTATAAATTTGAGTCAATTCTCTATATATTTTAGAAATGAGGCCTTTATCAGATCCTTTGGATGTAAAAATGTTTTCCCAGTTTATTACTTCCCTTCTAATCTTGTCTGCAATAGTTTTGTTTGTACAAAATCTTTTTAACTTAATATAGTCAAAATTATCTATTTTGGAATCAATAATGAACTCTAGTTATTTTTTAATCACAAACTCCTTCCTCCTCCACAAATCTGATAGGTAAACTATCCTATGTTCTTCTAATTTGTTTATAGTATCATTCTTTATGTCCAGATCATGAACCCATTTTGACCTTATCTTGGTATAAGGTACTAGGTGTGGGTCTATACCTACTTTCTTCCATACTAGTTTCCAGTTTCCCCAGAAGTTTTTGTCAGATAGTGAATTCTTATCCCAAAAGGTCAGGCTTTTTGGTTTGTCAAATACTAGATTGTTATAATCATTGGCTATTTTGTTCTGTGAGCCTAACCTATTCCACTGATCAACTAGTCTATTTCTTAGGTAGTACTAAATGGTTTTGATGACCACTGCTTTATAATACAGTTTTACATCAGGTACAGCTAGGCCACCTTCATTTGCCTTTCTCTTCATTAATTCCTTTGAAATTCTTGACCTTTTGTTCTTCCAGATGAATTGCGTTGTTATTTTTTTCTAGTTTACTAAAATAATTTCTCGGGAGTCTGATTGGTATAGCACTAAATAAATAAATTAGTTTAGGGAGTATTGTCATCTTATATTCGCTCGACCTATCCAAGAGCACATGTTATTTTTCCAATTGTTTAGATCTGACTTTATTTGTGTGGAAAGTGTTTTGTAATTTTGCTCATATAGTTCCTGACTTTCCCTTGGCAGATAGATTCCTAAATATTTTATACTATTGACAGTTATTTTGAATGGAATTTCTCTTTGTATCTCTTGCTATTGGATTTTGTCAGTGATGTATAAGAATGCTGATGATTTATGTCGATTTATTTTGTATGCTGCAACTTTCCTAAAATTGTGGATTATTTCTAATAGCTTTTTAGTAGAATCTCTGGGGTTCTCTAAGTATACCATAATATCATTTGCAAAGTGATACTTTGGTTTCCTCATTACTTATTCTAATTCCTTTAATCTCTTTTTCATCTCTTATTGCTAAAGCTAGCATTTCTAATACAATATTGAATAGGAATGGTGATAGAGGGCAACCTTGTTTTACCCCTGATCTTATTGGGAATGGTTTTAGTGTATCCCCATTACATTTGATGCTTGCTGATGATTTTAGATAGATGCTACTGACTATTTTAAAGAAAAGTCCATTTATTCCTATACTGAGAGGACTCATTTGGTCTTAGTGACTGGGGAATTTGTGTCCTAGTGACACAAAGATGGGTTCCTCTCCCGGAGAGTAGAAGTTAGGGGAAGAACCTCTCCTTTGCGTCAGCCTTTTAAAGAGAACCTACTCACAACCTCCCATTCTACTCTGTTTTCATATTTTCAGCAGAGCTATGATTGAACTGGGATTTTGGCAATCAGGGAGCCACTTGGGGCAAGGCACATGACAGGCACAGGCTCTTTTTGAATGACATGACAGCTCCTTGAGGTCAGGGACTATCTTTTGCCTTTCTCTGTATCCTCAGCACTTAGCACAGGGTCTGGCATAACGCAAGCACTTAATAAATACTTATTGACTGACTGACTGACTATGGAGCAGGGAATCCTATGGTCAAGTGCCCCAGAGATGGCATCAAAGAAACAGCAAGAGCTGGGCCAGTGGTGGAGTGCTGAACACACGCTCAACCACATGGCAGCTATGGAAAGGATTTCCCAGGTTTCTAGCTTTCTAGCAAGAGAAAGGATTTCCTATATAGAACCTGCTCCAAGGGTTGCCTCAAGTTCAAGAGTTTAGGTAGATGGGCATTTTATCAGAAAGGGAATTTCTAGGCAGCAGGAGAAAAAGAGCCTGCAAGGCTGGTGGAGCAACAAGGGACTAAAGACATTTGGGAGAGAAAGGTACTCAAGTTTACTTTCTACCATTGCCCGGAGTTTTAAAAATGGTGGCCTTTTGATAGAAGCATCCAGATGCTATCTAACAACTCCAGTGTATTTCCCTTCTGAAGGGAATCTCAACCACAGGGTGATGTTATAGGAATGAAGACTTTGATCTCCGAGGGGAAGTGCAAATCACCAGAGAGAAGATCATGGTATCATCCATTTAAAGCCAAAGAGACCATCTAACCCAACCTTGGAAATGGACTCTGGCAAATGAAGAGTCTCTTTCAAAGTCATATGTAGAATCTGCCAATTAGAGCTAGGAAAGCCCTCAGGGGGCATCTAATCTAGCCCTCTCCCTCATTTTACAGACTAGAACTGAGATTGGAGGAGCAGTTATTACTTACCCAGGGTCACACAACTTTAGTAAGTGTCTAAGATGGGATTTGAACCCAGCTCTCCTTCCTAACAAGTCCAGTGCTTTATTCAAGACATCAAACTAATTTTCGGGAGAAGAAAATGCTTCCTACAATTCAGGGGTAATTGTGAGTCCTTTATGTATTTTCTGCATTATATACATACAATCCTCCTGTTAGTGTTTTGTATTTTATGGGGTATCTTATGGGGTATGATAAAGGCCATCTTGAATTTAATATACATACAGCACCCTTTTACTCAGATCGTGTATTCAGAGATTTTCCCAGAGTACACTTTGGGTGGAGGCATAATGAGCCAAAGAATCAGTGGGTGGAGGGGGGAAGGAGAAGGGGAGGAGGAGGGAGGAGAGCCCTCGCAATTAATTGGCTCCACATAAAACCCACAACCTGGTATGCTGAAGGTGCCCCTGTGCCCTCTGTTCAACCAAAGGAGGAGATGAGAGAGTGCTGAATTGGCATGCAGTTGGGGGCCTGGGGTTCTCAGTAGAGTTCTTGCTACTTGTGTGAACTTGCCCAAGCTGTTTAACTTCTCTGGGCCTCAGCTTCCTAGTCTGTGAAATAGGGTGGAAGGAGGTAAGCTAAATGACCTCTGAGGTTTCATTCCACCCTAAAACTGAGATCCTCCTTCTCTGCTCTGGAAAGGGTCTCCCTCAAACTGACTTGGATTTCCCTGTGTAAACACATGTTTGTGTTCTTGTATTTCCCAACACCGTGTACATCCCTGTTATTTTACTATAATTTTATGGATCCCGGTACAGGAAGCCCCTCCACCAATGCGGAGGGCAGACCAACATCCCCGTTTTTGTACTGGAACCCTGGGAAATGCCACAGCACATGAGGTGACTGGCCCAGAAGCACACATCTAAGGCGGGCTTCCCACCTGCAACACCATTACTTACCCAGGCTCTTAAGGGGCATGGGGTAATGTTTGTCAGATAGCATTCCCCCTTCCAGCAGGGAACCCCAAATAAGCGGGGTGCTGTGACTAGAAGCTTGTGGCTAAACAAGCCTCCCATGCAGGGCTTTAAAAGGCAGCAGCTTCTTCCCTGCATGTCACCCAGGAGAACTCTGGCTGAGCCCCAGCATGTGTCTGGGACAAAAATTCGAAGCTTGGTGTTCAGCCCATCAAAACCACAAAGTTAGCTAAAGGCCCCAATTCAGCTGGCTTCCCCGTGGGGGAGGGAAAGAGGAAACAAAAGCATTTATTTACTGTTTTTTCCTAAGGGCAAAAACAGAATGTTCAGCATTTGGGGGGTGGAGCTTCAAGGGCTATTGGCTCCGCTAATCTTAGCTGAATTGAGGAGAGGATCCAGTAGAGGGGTCAGCTGTGAAACTTTTCCAAGCTTCCTCCCACCCACAGGTCCGGAGAGGGAAAGGATTGTTCTCTGGGTGCTTGTTTCCCATCAACTCATCCCCAGCCTTGGGAGGATGGGGGTGGGGAGGAGGTGGAGGAGGGGGGGGGCTGATTTTTGGTAACTCCCAGCCCAGAGACAAAGCACATGTCTACTTGAAAACAACTTGCAAATCTTAGTATCTTAGATCAAGGGGTACCTACCATTAAAGGGGCTGAGGCCCAATATACACAACAGAAAAGGGGGTCACAAGGATCAATTCTGAGCTTTCCAAGCACAAAGATTTGAAAGGAATTAACCTCCCCCTGGTAAATTGCTTTTAAAAAAAATCACATAACTAAAGCACTAGGAATCTCTCATTTGGCATTGGGAGAAAGATGGCAGCTGGCAAAAGCCAAGTGTCCTTCCTGGATGGTTGCCTTATAATGACTATTATTATTATGAGCATTATGTAAGTGCTAACTATTATTAATACATATTGCTAATAGCTAGTATTTATTCAGCATTTTAATAATGACGATAATAATAATACTCCTATTCTTAAGGCAAATGTCAGATAAACTCCTGCTAATTAACATCTTTCTTCCAATCCCCCAAAGATTAGAAGTTATTGCTATTATCAAGATGCTAGCTGTTATTATGCTATGATAGCCATTGTTACAAATTGTTACAAATTCCTTAAGGTTGTTAAGACCCATTGTTATAAATAATGTTATCCATAATAGCAATAATGACACTCTGGAAAATAATAATAGCAATAATGGGATTCATAACAGCAAAAATAGTATTTGGGAAAATAATAATACCAATGATGTTATCAATAATAGCAATAATAGTGCTTTGGAAAATAATAATACCAATAATGTTATCAATAATAGCAATAATAGTACTTTTGAAAACAATAATAACAATGATGTGAACAATAAAAGCAAGAATAGTGCTTTGGAAAATAATAAGAGCAATAATAGTACTTTGTAAAATAATAGCAATAATATTACTTTGGAAAATAATAATAGACTAATGTAATCAATAATAGCAATAATAGTACTTTGGAAATTCATAATAGCAATCATGTTATCAATAACAGCGATAATATCACTTTGGAAAACAATCATAGCAATAATGTTATCAATAACAACAATAATAGCTCTTTGGAAAATAATCAATAATGTTATCAATAACAGCAATAATATCACTTTGGAAAATAATCAATAATGTTATCAATAACAGCAATAATGGCACCTTGGAAAATAATCAATAATGTTAATAACAGTGATAATAGCACTTTGGAAAATAATCAATAATTTTATCAATAACATCAATAATAGCACTTTGGAAAATAATCAAACAATAATGTTATGAATAACAGCAATAATAGTACTTTGGAAAATAGTCATAGTAATAATGTTATCAATAACAGCAATAATAGTACTTTGGAACATAATCAATAATGTTATCAATAATAGCAATAATGGCACTTTGGAAAATAATCAATAATGTTATCAATAACAGCGATAATATCACTTTGGAAAACAATCATAGCAATAATGTTATCAATAAAAGCAATAATATCACTTTGGAAAATAATCAATAATGTTATCAATAACAGCAATAATGGCACCTTGGAAAATAATCAATAATGTTAATAACAGTGATAATAGCACTTTGGAAAATAATCAATAATTTTATCAATAACATCAATAATAGCACTTTGGAAAATAATCAAACAATAATGTTATGAATAACAGCAATAATAGTACTTTGGAAAATAGTCATAGTAATAATGTTATCAATAACAGCAATAATAGTACTTTGGAACATAATCAATAATGTTATCAATAACAGCAATAATGGCACCTTGGAAAATAATCAATAATGTTATCAATAACAGCAATAATGGCACTTTGGAAAATAATCAATAATGTTATCAATAACAGCGATAATAGCACTTTGGAAAATAATCAATAATGTTATCAATAACATCAATAATAGCACTTTGGAAAATAATCAAACAATAATGTTATGAATAACAGCAATAATAGTACTTTGGAAAATAATCATAGCAATAACGTTATCAATAACAGCAATAATAGTACTTTGGAACATAATCAATAATGTTATCAATAACAGCAATAATGGCACTTTGGAAAATAATCAATAATGTTATCAATAACAGCGATAATAGCACTTTGGAAAATAATCAATAATGTTATCAATAACATCAATAATAGCACTTTGGAAAATAATCAAACAATAATGTTATGAATAACAGCAATAATAGTACTTTGGAAAATAATCATAGCAATAACGTTATCAATAACAGCAATAATAGTACTTTGGAACATAATCAATAATGTTATCAATAACAGCAATAATGGCACTTTGGAAAATAATCAATAATGTTATCAATAACAGCGATAATAGCACTTTGGAAAATAATCAATAATTTTATCAATAACATCAATAATAGCACTTTGGAAAATAATCAAACAATAATGTTATGAATAACAGCAATAATAGTGCTTTGGAAAATAATCATAGCCATAATGTTATCAATAACAGCGATAATATCACTTTGGAAAACAATCATAGCCATAATGTTATCAATAACAGCAATAATATCACTTTGGAAAATAATCAATAATGTTATCAATAACAGCAATAATGGCACCTTGGAAAATAATCAATAATGTTATCAATAACATCAATAATAGCACTTTGGAAAATAATCAAACAATAATGTTATGAATAACAGCGATAATATCACTTTGGAAAACAATCATAGCAATAATGTTATCAATAACAGCGATAATAGCACTTTGGAAAATAATCAATAATGTTATCAATAACAGCAATAATATCACTTTGGAAAATAATCAATAATGTTATCAATAACAGCAATAATAGCACTTTGGAAAATAATCAATAATGTTATCAATAACAGCGATAATATCACTTTGGAAAACAATCATAGCAATAATGTTATCAATAACAGCAATAATAGCACTTTGGAAAATAATCAATAATTTTATCAATAACATCAATAATAGCACTTTGGAAAATAATCAAACAATAATGTTATGAATAACAGCAATAATAGTACTTTGGAAAATAATCATAGCCATAATGTTATCAATAACAGCGATAATAGCACTTTGGAAAATAGTAATAGCAATAATGTGATCAATAAGAGCAATAATAGTACTTTGGAAAATAATAACAGCAATAATAATACTTTGTAAAATGATAATAATAATGTAATCAATAATAGCAATAATAGTACTTTGGAAAATAATCATAGCCATAATGTTATCAATAACAGCAATAATATCACTTTGGAAAATAATCAATAATGTTATCAATAACAGCGATAATATCACTTTGGAAAACAATCATAGCAATAATGTTATCAATAACAGCAATAATAGCACTTTGGAAAATAATCAATAATTTTATCAATAACATCAATAATAGCACTTTGGAAAATAATCAAACAATAATGTTATGAATAACAGCAATAATAGTACTTTGGAAAATAATCATAGCCATAATGTTATCAATAACAGCGATAATAGCACTTTGGAAAATAGTAATAGCAATAATGTGATCAATAAGAGCAATAATAGTACTTTGGAAAATAATAACAGCAATAATAATACTTTGTAAAATGATAATAATAATGTAATCAATAATAGCAATAATAGTACTTTGGAAAATAATCATAGCCATAATGTTATCAATAACAGCAATAATATCACTTTGGAAAATAATCAATAATGTTATCAATAACAACAATAATAGCTCTTTGAAAAATAATCAATAATGTTATCAATAACAGCGATAACAGGACTTTGGAAAATAATCAATCAATAATGTTATCAATAATAGCAATAATATCACTGGAAAATAATCAATAATCTTATCAATAACAGCAATAATGGCACTTTGGAGAATAATCATAGCAATAATGTTATCAATAACAGCAATAATATCACTTTGGAAAATAATAACAATGCTGTTATTAATAATAGCGCCACTAATGGTTAGTTGTTGTTAAGAATGATTACTATCATTTTTAATCTAATATCTAACATTTACACAATGAAGTAATACTAATAACAACTTCCAATAGTAGCTAGAATTACCTAATATTTTCATAATCATAACTTGAATTTATACAGTAGTGTTAGAAAGTTTGCAAAGTGGTGTCTAGATATCTCATTTGAACTTTACGACAACTCCAGGAAGTAGGTGCTTTCAAGATCTCCATTTTACAGATGAGAAAACTGAGGCTGAAAGAGGCTAAGGGGCAGTTGGTACATGCCATATCTGAGTCATAGAACTGTGTAAAGTTCTGTTTAAAGAAGTCTGGGGGCAGGTAGGTGGCACAGTGAACAGAGGGGGAGAGAGAGACAGAGACACAGACAGAGACAGAGAGGCAGAGATGGATGACTTTGGCATCTCCCATGGCTCAGCAGGCTCTAAGTGCTTCCCATCCACCTACATGGCAATTGAAATAGATTGATCTCATGCATCCAGTAGGAGGAGGGAGGTGCTCAAGGTAGATCTCCTAACTCACTGACAGGTTGGAAGCCTGTCAGTTACCAGAGGGTGGTCACTGCACTTGCTGCAGCTTCGGGAGTCTCAAGTGAAAGTTGAGTGGCAGATAGAAAAAGGCTCCGGAAGTTTTCACACCAGAAGGGCTAGTTCTTCTTGAATACCCATACACCCCTGTAAGGGGCAGGGATAGGTGGAAAACCTCTTTCCCTCTGTACTTCATTCTGGAAGTCCAATATATAGAATAAGAAAAAGAAAGTTATAAAGCTAGAAAGGACCTCAGAGGCCCTCTAGTACAGGCCTCTCATTTTACAGGAGAAAACAGGCCCAGGAAATGACTTGACCGAGTTCACACACATTGGATCCTAGATCTAGAGCTGGATGGAACCGAAGAACAGTCCAGCTAGTCCAATTTCCTCATTTTACAGCTGAGGAGATCAAGGGGTAGAGAGGTAGAATGCCTTGTCTAAAGTCTGCTTCCCTAAAAGGAAAAGGAGGGACCTAACGAATTCATAGCTCACTCTTCTGGCCCACTGGGAAAAAGCCAGGAATCCAATAAGAATTCAACCTTCCAGCTGTCAGTTAT
>NC_133623.1:67945977-68079591 GCF_048593235.1 Sminthopsis crassicaudata | reverse complement strand
TGGTATTTTTTTCTTTTGATTCAAGAAAAGGAGATTAGAAACTAACACCTTGTGAGTTTCTAAAGCTCTAGGGGTCAAGTTCATGCTGAATTTGCAGCCACCTGGTTCAACTTACAGACTCAGGGGAATCAGGAGCCAGCCTAGGAGTGGCTGAGACTGGGGCTCATCCAGCAGCTGATGGTCGTGAATTTGGCAAGACTGCTGGTCCGGAGAAACTGTGTTAAATATGAGCCCACTCGCGTCAGAGATTGAGGTGGGATGATGGAGAAAAGTCCCTGGAAGAGTACGGAGTGTTTGTAAAAGTAAATAGATGTTAATTGGTTAAATGGAACTGGGTCTCTAGTCCTTGGTAGATAATAGTGGGCAGACCACAATTGGGATGGGGGTCAAGGCCAGAGAGGGCATGCCCAGCTTGTTAAAGACTACCAGAGCTGTAGCAAATCTTTAGTTGGCCAATGACAAACTTCCTTGCCATTCCATGGAGAAAGTCTCTTGCCTTTCACAAACAGCTGTCTAAATGTCTTCTCTGTTACCTAGCTGTTCTTTCTGTGGTTACACCAAGTAACAGAACAAGGGAGAATCAACTGCTTAAAAGAGTGTCCTGGCCAACTCACAAAAGAGATAATAAATTTAACAAAACTTCGCTCGCTTGATTTATGCAATCTTCTGTACTTTTTGGTCCCTTTGTTATGTATGTGAAAGTGCTTTGTTGATTTTTTTTGTGTATCTCTTTTAGGATCTGTGAGGCTGGATAGAGAGTTGATCTTAGAGCCAGGAAGCATCTGGGTTCCAATCCTGCCTCAATCATATATTGGCTGCCTCGGCAAGGGACTCTCAGTGTTCTGGACGATTCTGGAAATATCCAAGTTGCAGAGAAAACAAGAACTCAAATTGGTAGAAGAAATTCTTCATTAGGAGCATCTTCGTAGAGCCAGTCCTATCCCTGTTCTTATCATCTCCTATCCTATCCCTCTTCCAAGTAGAAGTCTTTCCTTGTAACATAATGTAGAAAACACCGTATTATCATAAAAAAGCTCAAACACATATAGTAAGTACACTATCACATAGCGGAAGAAACCGTTACCTAGTTATGCCCTCTCCACTCTGTTTTTGTAAAAGGTTTGAATCTGAATGGGATGCTCCACATTGATCCCTCTGGGTGGGTCACAGCCCTCAGTGCAGCACAATAGTTTGGTGCCTTTATAAGTCTCTGGGGGTAAAATATAACTCACTTGAGTGTCAGGGAGGTACCTTCTAGCACACCCAAGCTTATGTCTCTTCTACGGGGATTCCAAAGCACATGATCGTGCTATGACTCTGGAAAACCTTTGCAAAAGATGGAGCTCACCAGAAAGTGAAAACTGGGTTATTTATGAGCCACATCGAGTCCTTTACGCATCTTTTGTGGAATGGCATAAAAAATGTCTGTTATACAATACAGTTATCCCTTCCACATTGCAATTTTTTCTATTGTGGTTTTGACATATCACAGGTCAGCACAAGAAATTACACGGCAATTTGGGGGGAGTTGTGCAGATGACACAGAAAAAGTTTAGAAACTCAGAAAGGCATAAAATATGTATAATATTGTATAATATCAACATAGTTTGTCTTTTAATATTATAATAATTCCTCTCAGCTATGAAGGGAGGGCCAAAGAGCTTTATGTGTATTTTCCAAAATAATGGTGGTGCTGTGCCCCTGGCACAAAGAAAGGGAATAAACTATAACTATAACTATAACTATAACTATAACTATATATATATATATATAAATATATATATATATATATATATATATATACACATACACATTTGCTAACTTGAGTACTTTGTGGGATTAGAGCACCTTTCTATCTACATCTGTAGGGCTTTAGACAAGAGCTATATCTGAGATATAGTGTGTGACTCCTCAGAGGCAACTTTAGGTGAGGGCAATATGAGCCAAAGACTTTATTTTGGGGCTGCTTTTCTGATCATACCTAGTCTGTGTAAGCCCAGACTTTGGGAGTGTTATGTCTCTGTGGCCCATTCAAAATTAATTTTTTTAATCAATTGCCCTCTATGGCATGACTCAGGATAGCTCAAGGGATTCTCTCCTCCCTAAAAAAAAATACCACACAAGTATTGCCCCCTACCACCCAGAAGGAAAGGAAAGGAAAGGAGAAAGGAAAAAGGAAAAAGGACAAAGGAGAAAGGAAAAAGGAAAGGAAAGGAAAGGAAAGGAAAGGAAAGGAAAGGAAAGGAAAGGAAAGGAAAGGAAAGGAAAGGAAAGGAAAGGAAAGGAAAGGAAAGGAAAGGAAAGGAAAGGAAAGGAAAGGAAAGGAAAGGAAAGGAAAGGAAAGGAAAGGAAAGGAAAGGAAAGGAAAGGAGAGGAAAGGAGAGGAAAGGAGAGGAAAGGAGAGGAAAGGAAAGGAGAGGAAAGGAAAGGAGAGGAAAGGAAAGGAGAGGAAAGGGGAAAGGAGAGGAAAGGAGAAAGGAAAGGAAAGGAGAAAGGAAAGGAAAGGAGAAAGGAAAGGAGAAAGGAAAGGAGAGGAGAAAGGAGAAAGGAAAGGAGAGGAGAAGGAGAAAGGAAAGGAGAGGAGAAAGGAGAGGAAAGGAGAAAGGAGAGGAAAGGAGAAAGGAAAGGAAAGGAGAAAGGAAAGGAAAGGAAAGGAAAGGAAAGGAAAGGAGAGGAAAGGAGAGGAAAGGAGAGGGAAAGGAGAGGAAAGGAGAGGAAAGGAGAGGAAAGGAGAGGAAAGGAGAGGAAAGGAGAGAAAGGAGAGGAAAGGAGAGGAAAAGGAGAAGGAAAGGAGAGGAAAGGAGAGGAAAGGAGAGGAAAGGAGAGGAAAGGAGAGGGAAAGGAGAGGAAAGGAGAGGAAAGGAGAGGAAAGAGAGGAAAGGAGAGGAAAGGAGAGGAAAGGGGAAAGGAAAGGGGAAAGGAAAGAAAGGAAAGGAAAGGAAAGGAAAGGAAAGGAAAGGAAAGGAAAGGAAAGGAAAGGAAAGGAAAGGAAAGGAAAGGAAAGGAAAGGAGAGGAAAGGAGAGGAAAGGAGAGGAAAAGGAGAGGAAAGGGAAAGGAAAGGAAAGGAAAGGAAAGGAAAGGAAAAGGAAAGGAAAGGAAAGGAAAGGAAAGGAAAGGAAGGAAAAGGAAAGGAAAGGAAAGGAAAGGAAAGGAAAGGAAAGGAAAGGAAAGGAAAGGAAAGGAAAGGAAAGGAAAGGAAAGGAAAGGAAAGGAAAGGAAAGGAGAGGAAAGGGGAAAGGAGAAAGGAAAGGAAAGGAGAAAGGAAAGGAAAGGAAAGGAAAGGAAAGGAAAGGAAAGGAAAGGAAAGGAAAGGAAAGGAGAAAGGAAAGGAGAAAGGAAAGGAGAGGAGAAAGGAGAAAGGAAAGGAGAGGAGAAAGGAGAAAGGAAAGGAGAGGAGAAAGGAGAGGAAAGGAGAAAGGAAAGGAAAGGAGAAAGGAAAGGAAAGGAGAAAGGAAAGGAAAGGAAAGGAATAAGAAAAAAAGAAAAAAGGTGGTAAGGTTCCAGGCGTGACTGGTGGGGGCAAAATCTCTTCTTTTGAGTTTGCTTGTAGGTTAATTCATTTGGTTCAATCTGATTCACGGTTTTGAATACAATTTTACCCCTTTTCATATATCTGTTATTTTTTTGTTAAATTTTTAATTAAAAAGTTTTAAACTATATCTGCCTGAATTAATAGAAATCTAATTGTAGTTAGAGTCTAGCATCCCAAGGTATGCAATCACATGGACTAGGCTCCATCTTGGGAATAGCTTCAAATTATCATCCTTGGGTTTATATTGCCCCCACCCACCCTGAGCTTCCTCTGATATGCGCGTATACTGTTGTTGTTATTATCTTGGGTATTTGTATGAGATCTGGGCACTTTTAATCCATATCTGTGGGGCCTTAGAAACCAACTATACCTAAGCTATATTCTGAGATTTCCCAGAGGAAGCTCACACCTTGGGCTGGGATGCTAGACACTAATCTTTTGTCTTTCTCTGTCTCTGTCTCTGTGTCTCTTTCTGTCTCTATGTCATCTCTCTCTCATCTCTCTGTCTGTCTCTGTGTCTCTTTCTGTCTCTATGTCATCTCTCTCTCATCTCTCTGTCTGTCTCTGTGTCTCTTTCTGTGTCTATGTCATCTCTCTCTCACCTCTCTGTCTCTGTCTATGTATGTATGATGTATATATGCGTATATATCCCTATATATGTAAGTACTAAACAGCCTTTATATCGCCATGCAGAAAATGCATAAAGGATTCAACATAGCCCACAAACAATCCATTCAATTTTTCTCTCTTCCTGGTGATTCCCATCCTTCCCAGGGTCCTCCAATCCTCCAGATTCAAAGCACCATTGTGTGGTTTGGAGGCCCTCCAGACAGACATTCCAGTGGATCCCACTTTTCCCCAAAGACTCATACAGGTATCCAGCTTTAGCATAATACCCCAAGGTCTTAGACTCTCTTGGAGGGAAAGCCCCTTGGGATTTCCAGACAGACAACTCTTCAACATTCCAATAAGTCCCACTTCCACCCTGTCCCCTTCAAGAACCCATATAAGCATACAGTCCTATGGATCTTCAGACTTGGATTCCCTTAGGATAGAAACAAACAAGATGGCTTAACTTGCCATCTCAATTATTTACAGTCATCCTTGGTTTCCCTTGGTTCCTTCAAGGCCCATTTAAAACCTCACCTTCTATAAAAGCCTTTCCTGATTCCCTTTAATGATATGGCCTTCTCTCTGCTGATTATGCCTAATTTATCCCACCTATATCATTTGTACATAGTTTTTTTTTTTTTTTAATTAATTAATTAATTAATTAATTTGTTTGTTTTCTGAGGCTGGGGTTAAGTGACTTGCCCAGGGTCACACAGCTAGGAAGTGTTAAGTGTCTGAGACCAGATTTGAACTTGGGTCCTCCTGAATTCAGGGCTGGTGCTCTTTCCATTGTGCCACCTAGCTGCCCCCTGTACATAGTTTTTGCATGTCATCTTCCCCCTTAGATGTAAGCTCTTTGAGGACAGGGACTGGTTTTTGCCTCCCTTTGTATCTCTGGCATCGAGCACGGTCCTTGACCAAAAATACTTGTTGAATGACCTTGGATTGAGTGGCTGCCTTATGATGTTGGTCAGAATCCAGGCCTTTTAAGCCGTCTTGGCTTAGCTTCCTGTGTTACTTCTCCAAGTTTCAGCTCATCTTCATGTGCTGAGAGGCCTCCATTTTTCCTCTATTAAGCTGGACCCTTAAAGTCTTAAGCTTAGACTTGACAATGATGCGGTGCTGGGCCTGGGGATTCCCGAGCATCCCAAATTCCCGAATTCCCCATCTCTCTCCAAGTCTGGGGTTCAAAAACTCTGGACAATCTTTCGAAAACCTGCTAGGAACTCCCGGTGCTTGGTTCTCTCCACTGCTGCCATGTATCAAGCTGAGACTTTAGGGCCCAAGTACTCCCAAGGTAGTTATTATTCTGAAAACTGTGAGGATTCATCTGATCCCTTATCTATTAGGGAAGAGCTCTTGGTCCTTTATTTGTTCCAGTTTCCTCTAGGTCTTGGACATCAGCCATCTCTTGGGGATATTTGATGCAAGGATCTTTTTTCATCCCATAATTTCTCTTCTTATTCTATTTCCATTGATTTTGGTTGTGCAAAAGCTTTCCAGTTTGGTGTAACTGAATTTTGTATTTTATAGCATAGAATATAGAGGGCATATCTATATAGTATATAGTGTCGAGGGTATAGAGACCTTGTTCAAGGACAGCTAGGTACCATGCCTAAAGTCAGGAAAATGGGACTTCAAATCTGACCTCAGACATTTAAGAGCTGTATGACCCTGCCCAAGTCATTTAAGGGCCCTGTTTCCCTCATCTGAGCTGTATGACCCTGCCCAAGTCATTTAAGGGCCCTGTTTCCCTCATCTGAGCTGTATGACCCTGCCCAAGTCATTTAAGGGCCCTATTTCCCTCATCTGAGCTGTATGACCCTGCCCAAGTCATTTAAGGGCCCTGTTTCCCTCATCTGAGCTGTATGACCCTGCCCAAGTCATTTAAGGGCCCTATTTCCCTCATCTGAGCTGTATGACCCTGCCCAAGTCATTTAAGGGCCCTGTTTCCCTCATCTGAGCTGTATGACCCTGCCCAAGTCATTTAAGGGCCCTATTTCCCTCATCTGAGCTGTATGACCCTGCCCAAGTCATTTAAGGGCCCTGTTTCCCTCATCTGTAAAATGAGCTGGAGCAGCAAATGGCAAACTATCCACTATCTCTGCCAAGAAAACCCCACATGGGGTCATGAGGAGTTGGAAATGACTAAAAAGACTGAATAATAACAAATACCTTATTCAGCTAAGAATTCTCCTAGTAGGCATAGTTGTAAAAGGTATCTCCTATTCTCTCTCTTTCAAAAAAAATGGATGTAAGGAACTCTATTGTCTGTCAAAATACTAAGTCCCATCCAACACCAGTATCACTGGTCTCGGTCCCTAAGATCCACCCACCTGATATTGTCACTGTCTGGCTTTATCCTGAGCCAAAGCCATTGGCTTCAGCCCCTAAATATCACAGAAGAGCCGTTCATCCAGTTAGCTCCTTCCCCCAGGCGACTCTACTCTTCCATCTGAGGCCCTTTCTATGTTTGGAATCCTCATCTTCTTCCTTACCCTCCCAACACCAGTGATTTTTTTCCCTTTTTATACTGTATAGCCTGAAGAAATGTTTAACCTTCCACCTTTTGAAAGGAAGAAATGTCTGCGAGTAGAAATAAAAAGTTCTGGATCCCCGAGGACCATGTTCCTCGTACTTTGAATTCCTACTCGCTTGCTCCACGTAGAATTGGTCCAAAGTCATGTTTGATGAAAGGCTCTCGGAAAAGGTCCTGAGCTTTACAATGCCAGACACCCCTCAGTCAGATCCCCACCTCCCTGTCTCTTCCATGGAACATTCAATCAACGTGAGCCCCTTCATCTTTCCACAGGACAGCTCACTTTTAATCATGTTTACTAAGAACTACTTTCTCCCCCGATCCCTTGAAGGACTTTGTAGCAAAAGGCTCCAAATATTAAGTCTCTTCTGGCCCCTCTAACCCATGTCTTTCCCACTTCAGAGGGCATTCAAAATAATAATATACTCTTAATTTATTTAGACTTTTACAAAACTCTCTTTAGTACAGAAGCTCCATCTAATACCAGAAATAATAATAATAGTTTACATTCTACTGTACCTTAAGATTGGCAAAGCACTCTACATATATTTTCTCCTTTGGTCCTAACAAGAATCCTATGAGATAGGTATCCCTAATTTATACTTGGGGAAACTGAGGTAAGCTAAACAGTTTTTTTTTGAGGTAAGTGTCCAATCAAGTCAACAAGAGGTAAGCTAAACAGTCAACAAGAGGCAACGGCGTGCCAGGCATTATGCCAAGTGCTCAGGATACAAAAACAAAACAGCCACCACCCTCAAAAGCAACAGGCAAACAACAACGTGTAGCATTGGAAACAATCACCAGAGGAAAGGTACTGGAATTAAGGAGATTGGGAAAAGCTTCCTATAGAAGGTAAGGTTTTAGCTGGGACTTGTAGGAAGCCAGTTATGAGAAGGGGAGGAAAGTCTAAGAATCCTGGGAAAGCAGGAAAGCCAAACAGAGGATTTACTATTTGATTCTGGAGGTAATGGGGAGCCACCCCTGTTGATTGAATAGAAGAGTCACAAATTCAGATTTGTACTTTAGGAAGAGCACATTGACATCCAAGTGGAGGATGAAGCAGAGTGGGGAGAGACTTGAGACAAACCATTTAGCAGACTATTGCAGTAATCCAGACACGAGGGGCTGAAACCTCGTACCAGCAGGATGGCGATGTTTGAGGAGAGAAGAGGGTAGTTGTGAGAGATGTTGAGAAGACAAAATCAACAGACCGTAGTGACAGATTAGACAGTAGAGGATGGTGGCCCTGAGTGACAAGGAGGATGGCAGAGCCCTTGGCAGTAACAGGGAAGTTAGGAAGAGGAGAAAGTCTGGAGGCAGGGGGACAGAGTTTAATTTGGGGTGTATGGGCTTTACGATATTTACAGAACATTCATTTTGAGATGTTGGAGATGCAAAACTGGGATCAAGAGAAGGGGAGGAAAGGGAATAAACATTTATATAGTGCCTACAGCATACTAGATATTGTTCTAAGCACTTTACAAATATTATATTATTGATCCTCACAACAATCTTGGAACATAGCTGCTATTATTATTACAATTTTACAGTAGAGGAAATGGAATCAAACATAGGTCAGTCAAATGACTTAACTAGTCTTGAGTGGTCTTTGTGATCCCATTTGGGGTTCTCTTAGCAAACATATGAGAGTGGTTTGCCATTTCCTTCTCTAGCTCATTTGATAGATGGGGAAACTGAGGCATTAAATAAAGTGGACTATTTAATTTTTTTTAAACACTGGACTGTTTTTTATTGTTTCCTGTTCTTATATTTCCAGCTATCTGAAGACTGTTTCACTGATCTGCTTTTCTATTTTTTTAAGCACTATCTAATAATGTCTTGATTACTGCTTTATAATATAGTCTGAAGTCTGGCAATGCTACGTCCCCTTCCCACATACTTTTTTCCATCCTTTCCCTTGGGATTTTGAAAACTAGACTTACATAGCTAGTAAATGTCTGAGGTCAGATTTGAACTTTTCCTGACTCCAAGTCCAGAGGTCTATCCATCTGTAGCACTTAGCTGCCTCCAAGAGAAAGGTTAGGTCTAGAAAAATCTATCTGAGAAACATCCGCATAGAGAAAATTGAATCCACAGAAGCTGATGAGATCACTAGATAAATAGTACAGAGGTTATAGAGAAGGGTCATCTGAAGCTTTGAAGGAACAGGAGCTAGGTGGCACAGTGCCACCTAGAGTGCCAGCCTAGAGTCAGGAACACCTGAGTTCAATTCTGACCTCAGATCCTCATTGGCTGAGTGATCCTGGGCAAGTCACTTAATCCTATTTGCTTCAGTTTACTCATCTATCAAATGAGCTAGAGAAGGAAATGGCAAAGCACTCCAGTATTTTTGCTAAGAAAACCCCAAATGGGATCACAAAGTCTTGGGCACCCCTCAACAAGAATAAATGAGTGTTTTCATATAGCTCCTTACCGTTTGTGACCTCTTAGAGTTTGATGCAGAGTTTGATGGAGTTCATTGTAGAGTGTGTTATAAGATGATGATCTAAACCCAATTTCTGCCAAACTATTTTCCAAAAGTTCTTATCAAATAGGGAGTCCTTTCTCCATGTACGTTACATTCTTGAGCCCCAAAACATTGGACTGTTATTGTTTCCTGGTCTTAGATTTCCAACTGTCTGAAGACGTGTCTCTGATCTGCTTTTCTACTTTTTAAGCACTATCTAATAGTGGAGATGATTGCCACTTTATAATATAAAGTCTGGCAATGCTACGTCCCCTTCACTCCTACTTTTTCCCATCATTTCCTTTGGGATCTTGAAGAACACATTTATTCCTATAAATAAATTTTGCTATAACTCTGCCTTGTTTTAGCAAGTATCCCCTTGTTCATTTAATTGGTAAGCAGGCTTAGAATTTCAGGTTGTGCTTCTGCTTTTTACCTGATACAGATGAGGAAATGGAGCCGCCATGATTTTATTTGATTGTCTAAAGAGAATCCTTCCACATGGCTGCAATTTCCTTATGTCTTTTTTATTTCATTTTTAACGAGAATGTCAATAGAGACAGGTGTCCCATTGGTTTGGTGGGACTTGGACAAAGGACACACATTAAAGTAGCAATAGCTATGGTTTGCGGATGGCCTACAGTTTTGTTCTTAGTACCTTGCACCCACTTTTCAGTCACTTGGATGCTGATACAATGGAAAGAGAACCTAGGATCATTTCTTTTTTTTTTTTTTTTTTTTTTTTTGTTACCATTTCATACCATAGCGACATAAAACGTTAGTATATGGTCACCCTTCCGGTGCTGCAAGGGTGTTCATTAAATAGCAAACACTAGCTCCCCAAGATCTCAGTTCGGTCGAATCAGTTAGAATCGGAACTTTGCTGACATAGCCATCGAAAATCCGGGGGCTCCTCAACTGCGTCAGGGTACAACCTTTGTGGGGTTATTGGTAAATAATATTTAGACAAATGTCAAAACTGCTGAAACATGGAAGCGACTTCCATATTGAGTGAAGAAAGATTGAAGTGGTCAGAGAAGTGCAAAGAGGATCTGAGCTTCAGGGGAAGAGGAGAAACAAGGTGGGTAATTAGATTTAATTGAATCTTGCCTTGCTGGTAATTGAATTCCTGCTTAAGAACCAAAGCAGCTTCTCTTTTCCATTAGGGCTTGGCAGGAAAGTGCTAAATTGCCAATCAAGGCAGCTGAGCATCATATCTTGAGGAAAGGTGGGAGGTCTGCCAAAAACATAGTAATCCATGCTCTGCAGCCCCTGGTGACTCAGTCCCCAGCCCAGTAACCAAATGTGACAACCAGGCAGTCTGCCCTAGTGGTTACCTGCAAAGGATTGCCACAAAATCCAACAGGAATGATAAGGGACTAAGGATATTGCTTCCTGGGAGTTTGGAAGGCAAGGGGAATTTTGCAGTTACCTGCAAAGAGGGAGTTACCTGCCGGTGTCATTCACTGTAGGCACCGAGTGCAAAAAGGTGAAAGGGTTCAAATGCATCACTGATCTTCAAGTTACCAGGAAGGAATAATCAGAGGAAGACAGGTTCAAGGAAGAAATATATTAAAACGGAGCCAAAGAGGCGGAGGAGAATCCTAACCTGTGTCAAGAGAGTGAGGAATAGAAGAATGTGACAGAGAGGGAAGGGAAGAATCATTCAGTACTTAGAGCTTAGCAGTAGAGTTAGTAAGAGGCCCTCCCTTTAGTGCAATGATTTCTAAATGAAAACCCTGAGAGGTAAAAATGATTTATCTCCATTTTCTGATTGGAGAAATTGAGGCAGACAGAACTGAAGTGACTTGTCCAGGGTCATAGGGCAAAGAAATGTCTGAAATCACATTTGAACTCAGGTCTTCTCGACTCCAGGTCCAGGACTCAGTCCACTAAACCACCTACAATTCATGGGATCAAAGATCTATAACAACAGGGACTCTAGAATCCATGCTAGACAAGCTCCTCATTTTTGCAGAAGAGAAACCTGAGGTTCAGAGAGGTTAAGTGGTCACATGGGTGATAAATGGTGGAGATAATATCATTCCCACCATCTCTCTCACCACCTATGGGTTTTACTTTCTTGCCTAAGACTTTCACAAGCATGGGAAATGCCTCCTCAGTTCTGTCTAGCAGCATCCTTCACGTCTCCACAAATCACCTGAAGTGCTAGGAGTCTCTTCCAAAGAGACCTTTAAATTGTTGTTATTGACTTGACGAATAGTTAGCTCTGGCCATCTCAGCGAGGAATCCCCAGCCATCACTACTCATCTCTTCTTACTGAACATTCTTTCACCTGATAGCACCTATGGGTCTACTTTAGGAGTCCTTGAAGAGCAAACAGCTGCTCCTCCTTAGAGCTTCCTTCTTAAAAAAGAGCCACACATTTGCCCTTCTCTTTCCTTCTGTCTTCCTCTCTCTCTCTCTCTCCCTCCTTCCCTTCTTTTCTTTCTGCCTCTGCCTCTGCCTCTGCCTCTGCCTCTGCCTCTGCCTCTGCCTCTGCCTCTGCCTCTGCCTCTGCCTCTGCCTCTGCCTCTGCCTCTGCCTCTGCCTCTGCCTCTGCCTCTGCCTCTGCCTCTGCCTCTGCCTCTGCCTCTGCCTCTGCCTCTCTCTCTCTCTCTCTCTCTCTCTCTCTCTCTCTCTCTCTCTCTCTCTCTCTCTCTCTCTCTCTCTCTCTCTCTCTCTCTCTCTCTCTCTCTCTCTCTCTCTCTCTCTCTCTCTCTCTCCCTCCTTCCCTTCTTTTCTTTCTGCCTCTGCCTCTGCCTCTGCCTCTGCCTCTGCCTCTGCCTCTGCCTCTGCCTCTGCCTCTGCCTCTGCCTCTGCCTCTGCCTCTGCCTCTGCCTCTGCCTCTGCCTCTGCCTCTGCCTCTGCCTCTGCCTCTCTCTCTCTCTCTCTCTCTCTCTCTCTCTCTCTCTCTCTCTCTCTCTCTCTCTCTCTCTCTCTCTCTCTCTCTCTCTCTCTCTGTCTCTCTGTCTCTTTGTCTGTCTCTGTCTTTCTCTCTCTCTCTCTCTCTGTCTCTCTCTCTGTCTCTCTCTCTGTCTCTCTCTCTCTCTGTCTCTGTCTCTCTTTGTCTCTCTCTTTGTCTGTCTCTGTCTTTCTCTCTCTCTCTCTCTCTCTCTCTCTCTCTCTGTCTCTCTGTCTCTCTGTCTCTCTGTCTCTCTGTCTCTCTGTCTCTCTGTCTCTCTGTCTCTCTGTCTCTCTGTCTCTCTGTCTCTCTGTCTCTCTGTCTCTCTGTCTCTTTGTCTGTCTCTGTCTTTCTCTCTCTCTCTCTCTGTCTCTCTCTCTGTCTCTCTCTCTGTCTCTCTCTCTGTCTCTCTCTCTGTCTCTCTCTCTGTCTCTCTCTCTCTGTCTCTGTCTCTCTTTGTCTCTGTCTCTCTTTGTCTCTCTCTTTGTCTGTCTCTGTCTTTCTCTCTCTCTCTCTGTCTCTCTCTCTGTCTCTCTCTCTCTCTCTCTCTCTCTCTCTCTCTCTCTCTCTCTCTCTCTCTCTCTCTCCCCTCCCTCCCTCCTTCCTTCTTTCTGTCCCTCTCTGTCTCTGTTTCTCTTTCTCCCTCCTTCCCTTCTTCTCTCTCTGTCTTTCTGTTTCTCTCTCTCCTTCCTTCTGTTTCTCTCTGCCTCTGTCTGTCTGTCTGTCTGTCTCTCTCTGTCTCTCTCTCTCTGTGTCTCTGTCTCCCTTCTTCCCTCCTTCCTTCTCTCTGCCTCTCTCTGTCTCTGTCTCTCTATCTCCATCTCTCTCTCCTTCCTACTTTCCTTCCATCCATCCCTGTGTCCCTCCATGTGTGTCTCTCTCATTCTCCAAGCACCTTGAGTCAGGAATCCCTTCTGCCTCTTCAGATCTGCTTCCTGCGTTTGCTGTTGAAGCCCACTTGCAGACTTTGTAAGAGCTCTTAGTTGGCATCTTCTGGTGTACGCAGAGGTACTCCTCGAGCTCCTTCACCTCCTCTTCCAATGAGGAGACGAATATAGATAATATTGACACTTGGCTAGAGTAGAAATACAAACATCGTATGTTCCATGCAAATCACCGTAAAATTGCCCCGCTCTCCGTGCTCTCGGAGATCCTCATAGCTCGTTGTTCAAACTGCTTATGGGTGATTACGCCTCATCTTGCTTGAACCTTTTAAACACTTTGACAAGCTCGTTCACACCACTTCAGAGCTCCACAGAAGCAGCTTTCTTTCCTTTCCCCATTCCTTTGAATACTGTTCATATCATTGGATCACTTACTGATCAGGGAAAAGCTCTCAATAATATATTTGTATTGATCCCCTATTGATCTTTGGATATCAGCCATTTCTCAGTGTATGAACCGGCTGAGGTTTGGCTCCATACATTTGAAAGTGGATGAAATCGGCTCCATGTTATGACTTTCTTCAGTGATGTTCTACAGCTAGGGGACTAAGAGGGAAGGAAGCAAATAGAAGGGATTACCTAGGGTCAGTGATTAACATGCTGGAGGAAGGGAGGAAGGGAGGAAGGGAGGAAGGGAGGAGGAGGAAGAAGAGGAGGAGGAGGAGGAGGAGGAGGAGGAGGAGGAGGAGGAGGAAGGATTTGTTTCACTCTCTTTGCCTTCCCCACTACTTTGTCTTTCTCCTCATGTCTTCCTTCTCATTCCTTCAGCTTTTCAAGTTCTCCCAAATTAAATCTCTGGCTTTCTTCTTCATAATTCCAACCCCTTCTAAAGTACCTTCAGAAACAATCTGGAACATTACATGTATGTAACAGAGGAAGCAAATACATGGAAGTGGGAAAGTGGAGAGCATCTGGGAGGTGTTGAGTAATATATACTTTGCCTGAAACTTAGAGCATATGGAAAAGAGAAGGGTAGGGAATAAATGACATCAGATTGTGGAATGTCTTTTTTTTTTGGAGGCAATTAGAATTAAGTGACCTGTCCAAGTTCACACAGCTAATAAGTATCTGAGGTTCGATTTTGAACTCGGGTCCTCCTGATTGTAGGATCAGTGCTCTATCCACTGTACCACCTACTTCCCCGGATCATGGGATGTTTTGAACTCTAGTAAGGGAGCCATGAACTCATTTGTTAGGCAATATGGTGTCTCTTAACTTCTATTATGGGATGGATGCTTCAAAGCATTATGAGTGGCCACTGGAAAGAAAGTAGCAAGAGAAGACCTGTTAGAAGGCTATTGTGACAATCTAAGCAGTCAACAATCGGGAACCATTTATTAAGAACCTACTGTGTGCTGGGCATTATTCAAACAAGTGTGGATACAAGCAGAACAAAACAAAAAACCGCCCCCTGACCTCAAGAGGCGTGCATTCTACTGAAATGTAGCCATGGAAATAGAAAAGCAGCAGCTAAGGGAGATATTTTAGAGATAGAATCAATAGCACTTGGTAACTGATTGGTCCATTGGTTGTCAAAAAGCTAGATGTTGCGGCTGCTGACAGAAATAGTGAAATCAGTTTGGACATGTTTAGTTTGAGATGCCAGTAAAACACCCAGGTGAAGATGTCTCTTAGGAAGCTAGAGATGCAGGACAGACATTTGAAATAGAAAGCAGGGATAGAGATCTCTATTAGGATTCAGTTGTACTGAAGTGAGACTTAAAGCTATGGGAGGGAATGAAATTGGTATGGGAATCTGATCAAATCATTCCCATACTCAAGAAAATTCAATGGCTCCCTATTACCTCTGGAATGAGATGCAGACGTGTTAGAAGAGCACTGAACCTTCTCCACAATCTGACTCCAACCGCCTTAGCACATTACTCCCCTTCATGTATTCTTCCTTTCAGTCAAACTGGACAGCCAAGCTGTTCCCTGAATTTCACATTTCATCTCCAAATTCTGGCCATCTGCACAAGCTAGCCTCCATCCCTGAAATGAATTCTTTCTCTGACCTCTCCAAAAATCTTTCTTTTTTCTTTTCTTTTTTTTTTTAACAAGGAAGGAAATGAACATTTATTAATTATATTGCATACTAGGTACTATATTAAGGACCTTCCAAATAACTTATTTGATCCTCACAGGAACTCTGGGATATAGGTGTTAATATTATCTCCATTTTACAGTTGAGGAAATTGAGGCAGACAGAGGTTAAGTGACTTGTCCAGGATCAGACAGCTAGTAAGTCTCTCAGGCCAGATTTAAAGTTGGATTTTCTTTATTCCAGCCAGAAGTGTATCCATTGCATCACCTATTATTGTTCAATTGTCTTAGTCATGTCTGACTTTTTGTGACCCCTTTGGGGGTTTGCTTGGCCAAGATACTGGACTGGTTTGCCATTTCCTTTAGGAAATTTTCTTTAGCTCATTTTACAGGATGAAGGAACTGAGGCAAACAGGGTTAACTTATGTTTCTTTAAGGCTCATCACCTTTCCCAATTCCCTAGTTAATAGATATTTTCTTTTTAGGATTGGGGGATCTTGAACATGTTTTTAGGAAAATGGGAAGAAACTAGTGGCAAGAAAAAGATCGAGTTATCAAAGGGGATTTTTGTCAAGCACCATCCATTCTTCCATTTTGCCTCTCACATCGTCTCCCCTTATAGTTAGAAATCCACAATGAAGTGTTTGATGGACATGTTTGCCTTTGCTCTGATTGTCTTTTGTCTAAAAGAGATGGTCAAATGACCATCCTTTTAAATTTAAGAACCTCTTGGCCTTGTTAATAAAATGATTAAATCCCCCCCCCAAAAAAAGAGTAAAAATGTTGGAGAGAAATGGGGGATAATTAACTGTAGCCAGAACCAAGATGGCACAGGAAGGGGGACTGGCTTTAAGAAATAAGAGTTACCCTTTTCTCTGAGACTGGAGGAAGGGAACAAACAATAGATTATGATGCTGAAAAATATGGAGGAGGAGGAAATTCAGGGACCTCTGATCATAAAGCCTCAATCTTTTCACTGACAGTACCAGAATGGTGGGCTGTAGTTGAAGGACTTGATAGAGAAAGAAAGCTTTGGAATGGTTTCTAGGGAGTCAGTGAGCAGCATTCTAGAGCAGCCACAAAGATCCAGATGTATTTAAACTCTACGAACTGATGGCAGAAGAAATTGGCTCCATCTTGGGACTTTCTTCAGTGATGGTCTACAGCCAAGGGGATCGGGAGGGAAGGGAGTATAAGTGAGGATGACCCAGGATTGGTAATTAGCAATCCCTTGGATAAGGAGATTCCGGGTGTTTGTTAAGTATGGAATAAATGAAGTTGCATACCATGGAGCCGAGCCTGGGAATGGGAATGAATGAGAGTGCAGCTGAGATGATGAATTGGGAGAGTAAGAAAACGACTAAATGGTGCAGTAGAACAGAACACTGGGCCTGCAGTCAGGCACTCAGGAACACCTGGGTTCAAATCTAGACACTGATCCCGGGCAGGTCATTTAGTAGCTCCTGCCTCAGTTTCCCCAACTGTAAAATGAAAATGATTCTGTATCGAGTCATCTAAGTCTTCCTATATTTTTCCAAATTCTTCTTGCTTGTCATTTCTTATAACAATATTCCATTTTATTCATAGACCACAATTTGTCTAGCCATTCCCCAGTCGACGGACACCCACTTGACTTCTGCTTCTTTGTTAGCGATGAAAATCTCATCTTTATTCTTAAAAATAAAAGATTCTGCCCTTACTCCTTTCCTCCATGAAATTTTACCCTGAGCACTGAATTTCCAAGCCATATGATCACCACAAAACCCTAGCAGCACCCTCTTGCTTTTTTTATTGTTTTATAAAGGGATGGCGACCGGACCTGTGATTTCATCGATAGAGAGAATTCCTGGGTAAGGAAAATCTCTCCTTCAATGCAGTCTGAACCTTCTGCGTGACTCAAGAGCCGAGCACTTACTTGCCGAGAGCACTGAGCAGCCAAGTGATTTCCCCAGAGTCAAACAGTCAATATGTGTTGGAGCTGAGATTTGAACCCAGGTTTTCCTGGCTTTAAAAACACCTCTTTGTCCACAACGTCACACCGTCTCTGCTGTTTTAAGCCAAGCCAAAACAAAGAGTGTTTTTCCCCCCCTTGGAGAATTTTTATTACGGTACAAGATACAAAAAATATCTAAATTAACATGTGTATGTGAAGCATGTGATTTATGTATCCTAGTCCAAAAGCAAAAAAAAAAAAAAAAAAAAAATCACCAAAGTCTGTGTATTAAATGAAACTGAAAAGATTACAGCCGCTCTTTGTAGCAATGATTCAGACTGGTTCAGATAACAAATAAAAACAGAGTACTTTGCTGTAAAGAATATTGAGACTCACCATCTTGTCTGGGAAGGGAGGGGGGCGGCCGTGGGCTTGGAAATAATGTATCATCGCCACCTCCTAGTCCACGGCAACAGACATGGGAGTTATTGTGGGCACCGGTAGAAAGGGCAAAGCCTTTACCAAAACAAGCCTTTGATGGCTTTCTGAAAGAGCTCATCACTCGAGAAAATCTACCTCTGGAATATCTAACCCCAGCACTAATGTCCTGTGGGTTTCTCCCTTGTTCAGATACTTAGTCTTGAGGCTTGAGATGCATTGTTTGACATGCTTTTATAAAGAAATGATTCTCTGAGTGTAGTCACTGGTGGTCACCTCTAGGTGGCCCATGGGGGTATTATTAATGTTGGAAGCATAATAATGTCTGCCTTTTTGTTTCTGACACGAATACATAATTTGCTTGTGATATTCAAACAAGAAATATCTTGGGACATTTGGTCATCTTCTATTGCTGTGCATTTGCAAAAAAGCCCACTGTGAAAACAATCGCAGCTTCTGCACCGACCAGCCTTTGTTCCAGAGACCGAGGGGAAAGGGAGAAATTCTAGCAGGAACACAATGCAGTCTCCCAAATTAAATCCACAGATATTTTGCTACTCGGTGCCTTTGATACAAAAGGGTGCCCACTTCTGCGTTGGAAGGAGGGTGAAAAAAATACGTCGGAAAATATGAATTAGACTGATGAGATTAAGTACATCCAGATGAGGTCCATATGAGAGATGACATGATTTTTGTCGGGGCACGGAGAAATAAATTCTCGAGGTGTCTGAAAGAAGAGAAAATGCCAGAGGTGTGTGGGGGGAATCATGGAACAAATAAAAGGTAACCAGGAGAATATCAATAACTGCCTGCTGTCCCATCTCTACACAATTTTCATGAGAATTCATGAGAAAAAGGTGACTGAGAGAATATTAGCACCTGCCTACTATCTCATCTCTACAAAAATGTTTATGAGAATAATCTGTACATGTAGAGAGAGCTTTCTTGATGAAGGCATTAGAAGGGAACAGTAGGTTTTCATAAAGGATATTTTGAAAATATGGTTCAGGAATATAAAATGAATGAGACCAAAGGCTTTTACAGAACCTCATAGCTGTAGATCATGAATATTTTCTTTAAGAAAAGAAAAGGATCCCTTTTTCAAGAAGGGGGCTACTTTGCATCGTGAGTACCAAATAATGGTATTGATTATATTTGAACAGACACAAAATGACCCACTGCTTATGTGGGAGCCATTCTTAGGTCAGCTGTATGATGAATCATCTGTTAGATAAGAGATTAAATTAATATAAAACCAAAGGAAGAAATAGATATGTAATATATATATATATAGTTACATATATATTATATAGATATAGATATATATATATATAATTATATATAGCTATATAATTAAAACAGATTTACCTTAATCTATTCAAGTAAACTGTTGATTCCCTCTCCCCCCAAAAATGAGAAATGAATAAAAGAACAGACAGAGATCCAAATCACAATCATATAGCAAAGGAGAGAGATTTTTTTTCAGACAAGAGCAACACAGATACAGAATATAAACTTGCTTGTAAAATTGTATGGCAAAGGATGGTGGAATATTATGAACCATATTGCCTCATAAAACAGCAAGAAGCAGTAGAGGGGAAAAATAGTTTAAAGAAAGCTTGGCTAGAGGCCCAAGAAAAGTCATCCCAGGGATATTTAAGGAAGAAACTGGAAGGGTAACAAATAGATGAAAAAATGGAAAAGATCTGTAAAAATGTTTATAGTAAACACTTTCCGCCAACAAAGGCAGTGAGCCAATCCATTTGGACTCTAACATCGTAGTCCCAGATGTGCTATGTGAGAAAGGGGAAGTGGAATTGAAGAAAACAAAACTGGCAAAAAGAACTCAATGTGGCCTAGATATGCAGAAGTCCATGCTACAGATGACATGATTGTGAGGGAACTGAAGAGATCATTTTTGATATAACTAAAAGAGGGGAGGACACTAAAGATATGGGGGGGGGAACCTTGGACTTCATTCTTGGTAGAAACAAGTGACCAAGAGAATATCAATAACTGCTGCCATTCTCTCATTGTGAAATACAAGAATGACCTCAGTACCAATGCTAAGGGCTTCTTTGATAAAGGCCACAGAAGGAAACAGGCTCTCTTTTACAAACACTAAAGTTTTGCAATGAAAGGTATAAATAATAAGAGATCCCATAGTGCATTTAATTTTGTAGAACTAGACTCTATCTTAAAGTCTTCCCTCCCACAAATTGTCTCCCATGGGTCTGTCAAGGTGATGCAAGATTCCTTAAAAGATCTCCAACACAGGCAGCTAGATGGTATAGTGGATATCCTGGAATCAGGAGGACCTGAATTCAAATTCAGCCTTGGACATTTAACACTTCTTAGCTGTGTGAGTCTAGGCAAATCACTTAACCCCAATTGCCTCAAAAAAGAAATCAACATCCCTGTGTTTTGACTCTGGTTATGAATATCAACTGAGGCACAAAATAGGGACATTTATGTCAGCAAAGGTGGATTCAATTGTTAATGAGGAGATCCAGTGCAAAGGATTTCCTGTTGTCCCTATTGATGGTGACATCTTCCATAAGCTTCTTTAATAGCATGAAAGTGTATTTACTATATTTTCACACAGGAGCCTAACCTATGTCCCTTCCACATCACAGTGGTTAGGAGTATGGCACCCTCATGATCTGGAAAATCCATATGGGATATTTTACCCTCCCTTTGTACCAGAGAAGAAGTCTGAATTTTTCTTTTCATAAGGGTATTTCTAATTCCTTATTATTCCTTATAAAATATTTATTATTCCTTATAAAATAGGGTATTTATAATTCCTTATTATAAAATTTGGATTAAGTATTTGGTCCTAGGCTCTGTGTCATCTACTAGTCTTTGTATGTCATCTGTGACTTTCACAAAACTACCCCAAAATTCTCATTTAATTTCTAATGCTGACTCATGATGTAGCAAAACCATGATGTGACTTTGGTCACCTATAAAATAAGATACTTTCCAAAGTCCCTTCCATGCTAACATCATGTGTTCTAACATTCTAAGGCATAAGGTCCCATCTAGTTCTGAAAAAGAAATTCTGTTGCCCAGATTATGACATTAAAGCTACATGGACCAACCATTCACTAATGTGTGCATACAAGACTAGGAGGCCTCAAGCTACAGCCTTCAGGCCAAACTCAGCCCGCCACCTGTTACTTGTACAATGCACAATCTAAGAGCAGTTTTTATATTTTTCAATGGTTGAAAAATCAAAAGAAGAATCGTATTTTGGGACACATGTAAATTCTATGAAATTTAAATGACAATGTCCATAAATACATTTTTTTTATTGGAAAACAGCCACAGTCGTTGGTTTCTGGATTTTCTAGGGAGGCTTTTGTGCCATAATGGCAGAGCTGAGTAGTTGTGACAGGGACTGTGTGTAGCATTCTCAGTTCTCATCACTTTGCACCATAATCACAGTGATGCAGTTACAAGTTGACAGCATTTCGAATGCCACATGCATTGCCATGTCATGCTATTTTATTTATTTTTATTACCGGTGCATACCTATCACATCAAAAAAAAAAAAGAAAGAAAAAAAAATAGAAAAGAAAAGTGGACTTCCAATATTGTGCTTTTATGGCATGGTGCAGTATGGATTCTTTTTATTGAATTAGAATTATTAGATGGTAGAGCATTGGGTTTAATATTCAATGACAGCATGACTATGCTAAAACAATATAATATACATTGACATTACCACACTAAGTGTCATCACAATATTCCCAACTCACAGTAAAGCCATGGTCAGAAAAATGAGAAAATCCAAAACAGAATATCTCATTACAGCAGAATTTCTTGACAAAAATAAAAAATGGAAATGAGGCTGTACCCAAAGTAAGTTTCTGAGTGGCTCATTTGTTAGCCAAGCAAGGAAAACCATTTATTGATGGTGAGTTAATTAAATTGTGTTTGATTGTGGCAACCAAAGAAATATGTCCAGGGAGACTTGTTTAAGACTATTAGCCTTTCAGCTCAATTAAAATCATACACTTGTGGATTGATATCAGTATTTGGCAGTACCTATCTGTGTGAAAAGACATTTTGAAAGACTGAATATGTAGAATCTCATTACAGATGGCATTAACAGATGAATGCAATGAACAGGGATGATAGGGAATAATAACTTTGAACCCCAATTAAATTAAATATCCCCCAAAATAGAATTCCATTCTTCTCATTAGTAAACCTGTATCACAAAAAAGTACCTCTATTATTTTATTATATTTTTTATCTTTTCAATAAAGTTCATGGAAATTTGTCTTCTCTTTGGTTACATAAATATGGACAAAATAATCCCAGGGGCACCTAGATGGCACAGTGGGTAGAGTGCTGGTCCTGGAGTTAGGAACACCTGAGTTCAAATCTGACCTCCTTAAACTTACTAGTGTGAGTAATTGTGATAGAGACTGTGCGTAGTAGTCTCAGTTTTCATCACTTTGCACCATAATCACAGTGGTGCAGTTATAACTTTACTAGCTGTGTCACTTTACCCTGTTCGCCTCAGTTCCTTATTTGTAACATGAGCTGGAGAAGGAAATGGCAGATCACCCTGGTATCTTTTTTTTTTTTTTTTTTTTTTTTTTTTTTTTTTTTTTTTTTGAGGCTGGGGTTAAGTGACTTGCCCAGGGTCACACAGCTAGGAAGTGTTAAGTGTCTGAGACCAGATTTGAACTCGGGTCCTCCCGAATTCAAGGCTGGTGCTCTATCCACTGCGCCACCTAGCTGCCCCTCACCCTGGTATCTTCACCAAGAAAACCCCAAATGGGGTCACTCAACTGAAAAGACTGAACAACAACAAGCAAAATAATCCTGTTTTTATCTTTGGGTCCCCAAAGTCAACATTATCTACTATCTGACCCTTTACAGTATTAGACAATTGAACAATTCTCCTGGGCTCGGAATTAAACAGGAAGAAGACAGAGGATTAACTCTGGGAAATGTTAACTTTTTCTTCATGACTTTTGAACCCAAGCCTCATCTTCTTAAGCTCAGGCAGAAAAAATTGTGAAGTCGTGGAATATTACTGTGTCCAAAGAATCGAAGTTGAAAATCAGCCAAAGAATTATGGAAAGGTGCATGATGTGCGTGAATAGATTTCAAAACACCACAAGCAAGGAATGATGCTGGAGAATTGGTGTAAATGGTATAAAAATGTCATTAAAAATACATATGATTGAAAAAAACCCTACTACTTCTTTATATAGTGAGGGTGAGGGACGAGCCCTAGACACCTTTCATCGGTATCCATACAATATGAAGAAAATTTGAGGAAGTCCTCAGGATGTTGAGAGGGTCCCCTGTGGTGGATTCGTAGGGAGAAATGGACAAGAGTCATACCTAATGGACAGCCTGAATGTGTTGTAATCATTTGGATGCTGGAGTGCCTTTCTTGTGCCATGCTTTAGATAAGAGTCATGAAAGCCCAGTCTCTGAAGAGCTGAAACTGAGCACATTTAAAGGGAAATGGAGAGGAGAGACTCATAGTGGCCATGAACAGGCTACAACATTGTAATGAAGGACCACAGAGATGTGGCTTAAATGATGTAATTAGAGAAATGTGTATTCATAAAAGATGAGCGGATCATGTAGTAAAAAAACAAAACAAAACAAAACAATGCATCGTTTAACCTGTATCAGATTGTTTTGGGGAAGGAGGAGGTAAGAGAGGGAGGGAGAAAAATGTGCAACATAAAATCTTACAAAATGAATGTTGATTCT
The DNA here is from genome assembly GCF_048593235.1 of Sminthopsis crassicaudata. Classification (NCBI taxonomy): domain Eukaryota; kingdom Metazoa; phylum Chordata; class Mammalia; order Dasyuromorphia; family Dasyuridae; genus Sminthopsis; species Sminthopsis crassicaudata. Next base: position 68,056,426 of record NC_133623.1, on the reverse strand, counting down.
GGAGAGAAATTTGGAACTGTGCCCAGAGGGTTCTCAAACTGACCATACCCTTTGATCCAGCAGTGTCTCTACTGGGTCTGTATCCCAAAGAGATCTTAAAGGAGGGAAAGGGACCCACATGAGCAAAATGTCTGTGGCAGCCCTCTTTGTAGTGGCAAAGAACTGGAAGCTGAGTGGATGCCCATCAGTTGGGGAATGGCTGAATAAGTTATAGTATATGAATGTTAAGGAATATTATTGTTCTGTAAGAAATGATCAGCAGGATGATTTCAGAGAGACCTGAAGAGATTTACATGAACTGATGTTGAGTGAAGTAAGCAGAATCAAAAGAACATTGTACACATCAACAACAAGGTTCTGTGATGATCAACTCGGATCGGTGTGGCTCAACAGCAATGAGGTAATTCAGGCCAGTTCCAATAGATTTTTGATGGAGAGAGCTGCATCCAGAGAACTATCAGGACTGAATGTGGATCTCAACATAGTATTTTCACCATATTTGTTGTTGTTTGCTTGCTTTTTTTCTTTCTCATTTTTTAATCTGATTTTTCTTGAGCAGCATGATAATATTTATATTTATATTTAGAATATTTAGAAGGATCGCACATGTTTTACCCATATTGGATTACTTGCTGTCTAGGGGAAGGGGAGGAGGGAAGAAGTAAGAAAAATTTGGAACACAAGATTTTGCAAGAGTGAATGGTGAAAACTATCTTTACATGTATTTGGAAAAATAAAATATTATTTATATATAATTGTTAAAAATTAAAAATTTTAAAATATTTTAAAATTTTATATATATATATATATATTCTTATTTAAAGTTTTGAATTCTAAGTTATATCCATTTCCCCTCCCTGGGATGGTAAGCAATTCAATATAGGTTATATATGTACAATTATGTAAAACATTTTTATGTTAGTCATTTTGTACAAGAAGACTAAAAAAAAAAAAAAAAAACAGTAAGTAGGTGAAAAATAGCATGTTTCAGTCTGTATTCAATGAATATCAGAACTTCCCCCTCACCACCACACCCTAGTAATGACAGTTTCATTATTTTCCTGTAATTCAAATATTACTCCCATTTTACAAATGAGGAACCTGAGATGATTTACCTTGGATCATGCAGCTAATAGGTAGTAGCTTCAAGCAGTTAGGTATTCAAGCAGTTAGGTAATTCAAGCAGTGAATTGAATCCAGGATCTGACATCAAGAAAAGCTGATTTATAGCAACTGATGTTGAGTGAAGTGAGCAGAACCAGGAGATCATTGTACACGGCAACAGCAATGTTATGAGATGATCAGTTCTGAGGGACGTGGCTCTTTTCAACAATGGGGTGATTCAGTCCAATTCCAATAGACTCGTGATAGAGAGAGCCATCTACACCCAGAGAGAAGGCTGTGGGAACTGAATGTGGATCACAACATAGTACTTTCATCTTCTTTGTTGTTATTGTGCCCTTGCTTTTTGTTTTCTTTCTAATGTTTTTTCTTTTTTGATCTGATTTTTGTGTGCAGCATAATTGTAAAAATATATACAGAAGAATTACACATGTTTAACATTTATCAAATTATTTGCTGTCTAGGGGAAGGGATGGATGGAAGGGAGGGAAAAATTTGGAGCAAAGGATTAAAAAAAAAAAACTAAAACAAGGCTCACAGTATAGCCAAAGGGCATTCTGGGGTATATTTATAAGAAGGGATGGTCAAGAGTCATGAAATATTGGAATGCACAGGTCAGTTATAATCTAGAGTTTGAGGGAGAATCTACATTAATGAAATCACAAAGTTACCCATCAAAATATTCAAATCAATTATCATCTTACTGGTATCATGTCAAAAATAATGCTAAATTTCTAATTCTGTGGCATAGTAAAAGAGGGTTGTGTTTTTCCCCAGGGCGAATGAAAGCCCATGGAGCAGGTGAACTGCAGGATTTTTTTTTCATGTTCCTTACTTGTCTTGTTTCCATTTTCTGTGCATAACTTTTTAAAAATGTTATTTATTTATTTAGATTATACATGCACATTCATTTTTTTACATATGTCCAGATGAGTCATATTGGGAGAGAAAAATCAGAACAAAAGGGGAAGACCATGAGAAAGGAAAAAAAAAGGTGAAAACAATATGCTTTGATCTGCATTCAGTCTCCATAATACTCTCTCAGGTTGCAAATGGCATTTTCCATTCAAAGTTTATGGGAATTGTCTTGGATCATTGAATTGCTGAGAAGAGCTAAGTCTCTCATAGTTGATCATCACACAATGTTGCTATATACAATGATCTCCTGGTCCTGCTCATTTCACTCAGCGTCAGTTCCTGTAAGTCTCTCCAGGTGTCTCTGAAATCATCCTGTTGGTCATTTCTTACAGAACAATAATATTCCATAACCTTCATATACCACCATTTATTCAACCATTCTCCAATGGATGGGCATCCACTCAGTTTCCAGTTTCTGGCCACTACAAAGAGGGCTGCCGCAAACATTTTGTGGGTCCCTTTCCCTTCTTTAGTATTTCTTTGGGATATAAGCCCAGTAGTAATACTGCTGGATCAAAGGGTATGCACAGTTTGATAACTTCTTGAGCATAGTTACAAATTGCTCTCCAGAATGCTTGGATCAGTTCTCTGTACATAACTTCAAAAACAAAAACAAAAACACCTGAGTTTTCTAGTGAGTTCCCTGTGTAGCTATTTAAGCCTCATCAGACAATTCCTATTTTTTCCTCTTAATTGGGGTTGTATTTCTTTGTGTCTTTAGAATTCTTTTCTTGAATATTTTCCATCCTTCTTGGATTAACTTCCCCGGGAAATTTTTAGTCATCGGGATTCTGATTCTCTTTCTTTTGCACTCCTTGAAATCTGTTCTCTTCAAATCTAGGATCCATGTTCCCATTTTCCTCTGCTTCTCTATCACATACTCTAGAAGGGAGTGGTACTCTTCCCTCCACCCAAATTCCTATCATTTTCAGCCCAGCAACCAATTTATGACTGTTAATAAAACTTAGAGCCCCTTGGTTGATTCCTCCATCTCTTAATAGGAGGAAATTATCATTCAAGAAAAAAATTTTAAAGTAGTTAGTTGCTCTGGTTTTGGTGGAACTTAGGAGAGTAGATTCAGAACTGAAAGGAACCCTAGGGACTACCTCATTAACTAGCCTCTCTCCTTCCGGATTTGCAGCTGAGGAAACTGAGGTTGAAAGAGATTAAAAGACTTTCCTGGAATCATACAATTAATTACTTTCACATTTGAGGGGGAAAAGAAAGGGAGTAGAAAGACAGAGAAAGATAGAGACACAGAGAGAGGGACAGAGGGACAAAGACAGAGATGCAGAAAGACAGAGAGCAGGAGCGCACTCCAGCAGCAGATGTCTGGATAGTTGAAGTCAATAACATTGTTATGGCTCCGTGCCAGGCTTCTGATCTGTTCCCAGAACTCATCATCTGTTTCCTCAATCTTTCCAAGTGGTCAGTAGTATACTCTGATGACAAAATTGCTTCTGTTTATTCCTTCATTGATTTTAACCCAAATGCTCTCTACCATACTATTTTTTTAAGGAACATGTTATTATCTATGATTCCTTTGGGTGTGTAGGCCTTGATATATCCCTTGAACCCTTGTATTTTTTCTTTGAGGAGAAAGAACTGCTGCTATTTTGATCATAAATATGTTACTAGGTGGACCCAAAATACAAACATTACACATTCAGTGTATTTTTAAAGACTATAAAGAACTTATTTTTCTTTTTAAAATACTTTAAATTTATTATGTATTTATTTTAAACATTTTTTTCTTTTTAAATTTTGAGTTCCAAATTTTTTTCCTCTCTCCCAACCTCCCCCATCTACTGAGAAGACAAACAATATATCAATTATATATGTAAAATCACAAAAATCCATTTCCCTATTAGCCATATTTTTTGAAAAGCAAGAAAAATAGAGTGAGAAAAATATACTTCCATTTACACTCAGAGTTCATCTCTCTCTGGAGGTAAATTGTATTTTTTCATTGTGAATCTCTTAAAATTGTCTTAGATCATTGTACTGATCAGAATAGCCAAATCTTTTACCAGTGATAATCATAACAACGTTGTTGTTACTGTACACAGTGATTTTCTGGTTCTTATCACTTCATTCTGCATCCATTCATATAGTTCTTGCCACATTTTTATGAAATGTCCCCCCCCTTGTCATTTCCCAGAGTGCAATAGTATTCGATCATAATCATATACAACTTGTTCAGCAAAATCCCCAATTGATAAGCATTTCCTCAATTTCCAATTCTTTAAGGGTTACTATAAATATTTTTGAACTTATAAGTACTTTTCCTTTTTCTTTGCTCTCTTGGGTAAACAGACATGGAAGAAGTACTGCTGATCAAAGGATACACACCAGTTTATAGCCCTTTGGGTCTAGTTCTAAATTGTCCTCCAGATTGGTTGGACCAGTTCACTATTCATCAAGAATTCATTAGTATACCCATTTCCCCTTCTCTCCTCCAATATTTGTCATTTATGCTAGGTATGAGGTAGTACCTCAGAGTTGTTTTAATTTTCCTCTGTTTAATCTATAGTGATTTAAAGCATTTTTCATATGACAATAGATAACTATGATTTCTTATGAAAATTGCCTTTTATGTCCTTTGACCATTTATCAGTTGGGGAATTGTTCTTATTGCTATCAATTTAACTCTTCTATAAACTCAGTATATATTTGAGAAATGAGGACTTTATCAGAAAAAGTTGCTGCACAGATTTCTGACATTACTTCATTGTCTATGATATCTTTTAGCAAAATGTAGTTTTTTTTTTCTGATTATCCTTTTTAATTGGGGCTAAATTAGCTCTTCCTTTGTCTGAGACCATGATTGCTACCCCTTACTTTATTTTTTAGTTCAGCTGAAGCATATCAAATTCTGCTCCAGTCATTTATTTTAACTATATCTTTCTGTTTCAAGTGTGTCTCTTGTAAACAACATATTGTTGGATTCTGGTTTCTAATCCATTCTGCTATTTGCATCCATTTTACGGGAGAGCTCATCCCATTCCCATCCCCAGTTATGATCAATAGCTGTGTGTTTCTCTCTATCCCATTTTCTTCTCTTTCTTTTTCTTTCTTTCTCTTTAACCTGTCCCTCCTCAAAAGTCTACTTTGCTTCTAACCACTGCCTTCCTTAATTATCCTCCCTTTTATCTTCCTATTTCCCTATGGAGCAAGTCAGATTTCTATATCTAACAGAGTGTATATGTATGTATGTATGTATGTATGTATGTATGTATGTATCGTTCCCTCTGAACTAATTCTAAGTTTCTAGCATTACTCACTAACTCCCCCCATTTATTCCTTTCCTGTAAAAGCTCTTCCTTGCTTGCCTTCTTTATGTGAGAAAAATTTCCCCATTCTACCTCTCCCTTCCTCCTTTCTTCCAGTGCATCCCTCTTTCTCACCCCTTCCTTTTTTTTTTAGTTCATTCCAACAGAATGATGTCTTTGTAAACTCCTTTGAACTGCCCTGATAATGATGAAGTTCTTAAAGAGTTACATTTATCATCTTCCCATATAGGAATATATACAGCTTAATTTTATTATTGAGTCCCTTGTGATTACTTTTTCATGATTACCTTTTTATGCTTCTTGGAGTCTTCTGTCTAAATGTCAAATTTCTATTCATCTCTGGTCTTTTCATCAAAAATTCTTGGAAGTTCTCTATTTCATTAAATATCCATTCCTCCCTGCCCCCAAAGTTTTGTTGGTTAAGTTATTCTTGGCTGTAATCCTAGCTTTTTTGTTCTCTAGAATATCATATCCAATGATATTCCAATCCCTCCACTCCTTTAATGAGGAAGTTGCTAAATCTTTTGTAATCCTGACTGGGGCTCTATGATATTTGAATTGTTTCTTCCTGGCTGCTTGGAGTATTTTCTGTTTGACTTTGGAGCTCTGGAATTTTGCTATATTATGCCTGGGAGTTTTCATTTGGGGATCTCTTTCAGGATCTGTGGATTCTTGGATCTTATATATTTAGGCAGTCTTCCTTGAAATTTTCTTGAGATGTAATGTCTGAATTTTTTCTTTTATCACGGCTTTTAGAGAGTCTAATAATTCTTAAATTATCTCTCCTTAGTCAATATTCTAGTTCAGTTGTTTTTCCAATGAGATAGTTCACATTTTCTTCTTTATTTTCATTCTGTTATTTTTTCTTAATTTTTCATGAAGTCATTGGCTTCCATTTACTGAATTCTAATTTTCCAGGTATTCTTTTCGTGAGTTTTTGTGCCTCTTTTACCATTAGGCCAATTTTGTTTCTTAAGGTGTTATTTTCTTCAGTACTTTTTGTACCTCTTTTATTAAGCTGTTATCTCTTTTCAAAATTTCACAATTTTCTTGAATCGCTCTCATTTTGTTTCCCAATTTTTCCTCTACCACTCTTATCACTTTCTTTAACTCTTCTGAGAATTCTTGTTGAGATTAGGTCCAATTAACATTTATCTTTGAGGCTTTGTTTGTGATTGGTTTTCACATTATTGTGAGTTTCTGTCTTGGTCTTCCCTTCCACTATAACAGCTTTTTAAAATCAAGTGTTTTTTTTTTTTTTTTACTGTAGTGGTTTGCTCATTTTCCCAGTCTATTTCTTTTATGTTAAAGCTGGGCTCTGTTCACCTGAGTGTGGGACGGTATTGTCTAGGGCTCTCCAAGTTTTTGGTGCTCCAAGGTGGCGTGATCTAGGGAGAGGTGTGGTCATTGCTTTCCTGGTTTACATGTTGGTCTTTACTCGGGAAGAAATCCTGGTCCCCTGCAGCTATAAATTTTAGTGCTCTTCTTGGCCCTGAAAGTGTGACCAGGGCTCCTGTTCCCTTGCGACAGGCTCCCAGTATTCCTCTTTACCCTGCAAGTGCAGCCCACAACTGTGTATGGACAATAAGATCGCCAATCATTACCAGTTGTACCTAGTGCCAGCAAAGGGTCTTCTTTAATCTCTTTCTGACAACTTGTCCACCCCTTCACTGTCTCTGGGCTGAGAGCTCCCAAAGCTGCTGCCGCCACATTGTGTGTGGGCACCAGACAGGCCTCTACTTCCTAATTTTTCTTAGGCCAGAAAAAATGTCTTACTCTGACCTTTTGTTGAATCTGCTTCTCCAAAATTTGATTTGAGGCATTATTTTCAAGTTATTTCTAGAGGGGTGGTGAGAGGGTTCAGCTGGGTTGCCTCCAATCCATCATCCTGGCTCTGCCCCCTCCTACATATTCAATGTAATGTGTAAATGTCAGTGCAAATTTTTTCCAGTTACTTGTACTGATGGAGATCCCCGGCTTTATTTGTGGGTGTTTACACTCATTTCCTATGCGCCTCATTAAGAATTGTATATTTTTAACACTTCTTTATGATTTGAAAGCCACACCCAACTACTTTTCCTTCTTTTACTAACCTCATTTATCAATTTATTTTACTCACACTTTGCCACAGCAACTACCTTTTTCTTTCCCCTTCTCCTCAATTCCTTTTCTCTTTCAGATTGAGCTGTTCTCCTCCATCTTTTCCTCAAATTCTCCAAAATTCAATAGTTGCCCTTCCAAAGTTCTAGAAATTATTCTTTCTTTCCTTCTCCTCATTCAAATCAAGTCCTTCTCTCTTCTCCTTCCCTCTGCCTCACAACTTTCTCCCAAGTTGAAACAGCTTCCATACCATGAATACAAATTTAAAACATTAAAATATTAGTGACACGTTTATAAATGAAAATTGGGGGGGGGATTCACATGTTCTGATGTGTGTCTTGGTGGTGAATGATTTCAATGATTTTTAATATGTTATTCTTGGTTCAAACATAGGACTCCCTCCTGGGCTGGTTATAATTCAACAGATATTAATTAAGCACCTACTGTTTGCCAGGCACCTGCTGCTAGGTGTTGGGGCTGTGAAGATGGCTCCACAAGTGAATGAGCTCACCTTCTATTTGGGAATCTTAGGCTCAAGGGTCTCTTCATCGGTGAAGAGAATGATTAGTGTTCGTACTGGCATCTCCCCACAGATCCTGAACATACATTCTTAATACATGGGATCAAACAAAATATTAAAAGCTTTGTCTGTCCTTTGAACTTAGTAACCCCAGTGCCTTTTCTGGGAGATTCCGGCAGCTAAATAGAGAGCCCATGGACTTGGACTTAAGAAAACCAGTTCAAATCCTGCCTCAGATACTTACTAGCTAAGCAATCCTGGTCAACCTCAGTTTATTCATCTGCAAAATGGAAATGGGTTGTATTCTATGATCTCTAGGATCTCATGGATGGCCTTGGACAAGTTATTTCACAATCCTCCACCTGTTTCCTCTTCTGTAAAATAGAGATTTGATTCTAAGGCCTCCTAAGGTGTGCTCCAGTTAGACAGAGAGGATCCCACGATCCATTTTCCCAGAAAGCCTCAGCGTTTTGGGATCCCCATAATGGTACATCTGACAGCATTCAAACAATATTGATGCTAGTCAGAGTAGGAGAAAACAGCACCTTCTCTTCAAAATCAGGGCTAAACAAAAAAAAAAAAAGCCCACAATCCCACTTCAGAGGAAATGAGCTAGAGACTGACCAGAAAAAGCCGGCCAGTTTTTATCTCCTTTGAGAGCTGAAGAAGAGGTAACAAGCTGAAACTGGACTGGGAGGAAGGAAGGACTTTCTCTAATGAGCTAAACATGGAGATTAGAGAATTGACTTCTCTACAGATAATTAAAGAACACGGCTTATGATTGTTACCTGGAAATTACTTAGAACAGGAACAAGTTGCCTGGCAATCTCGAGAGGTCCCTCCAAATCCCTCAACAAATCCAGCAAGCATTTATTAAGCACCTCATGTGGGCACAGCACAGCATTGGGCTCTGGGGGAGCCTTAAAGTAGAAATCGAACCTGGCCCCTGCCTCGTGGTGTTCACAATCTAGTAAAGGAGATGTGTGTCACATAACATTTAGGCTGTAATACAAAAGAAAGCAGGTAATCAGCACACACAATTTACCTTTTAGTATCTTACGATGGCTTCGGACAAAGGCACTTGCACAGGAGGTCAGCTGGGATGACTGACTGAGAAGGGAGAAATCAGTAATCAGGGAGCATTAGGTCTCGAGTGGAAGATCAGGGAAGGTGCTAACTGCTCCCCAGGCCAGGACTCATTAAGGCTATTCTGTGCAGTTGTGGGAGCCACAGTTTAAGAAGAAGGAGATTGATTGATAAATGGGAAGGGGCTCAGAGGAGGGCAGCCAAGATGATGAAGGGCTTTGATTGGTTGAAGGACCTGAGGATGTCTGACCTGGAGCAGAGAAGGGTCTGGGAGAAAGAACACAGGGGCTTTGTTTGAGTATTTGAAAGGTTGTCTTGAGGAAGACAACTGGAGGCCTTCATACAGACAGGAGTTGGGAGATCACAGCATCAGTCCTCCTATATCTAGAGCTGGAGGCCAGCTAATTTCATGGCCCTTGTTTAACAGAGGAGGAAACTGAGGCCCAGGGCTTTGAAGACTTTTCCAAAGTTACACAAAGGATCATAGAACTGGAACTAGAAGGGCTTTTAAAGGTCAGTGTGTTCAGGGCCTTTGTTTAACAGAGTTGGAAACTGAGGCTTTGAAGACTTTTCCAAGGTTACACAAAGGATCATACAACTGAAGCTAGAAGGGCTTTCAGAGGCCAGTTAGTTTAAGACTCTTGTTTAACAGAAGGGGAAGCTGAGGCCCAGGGCTTTGAATTGACTTTCTAAGGCCACACCGATAGTGTCAGAGGATGGATGCCACATGTTGAAGTATGTTGTATAGTAGAGATTTCTTTTGGATTGGAGCTAGAATCGATTACCTCTAAGACGATTTCTAACTACCGAGTTGTGGGATTTTGTGGATTTTGATAACCCTTGGATTAGTTTTAGATTGAACCAAACTTCCATTCTGTTGCCTTGAACTCATAAAGCTTATGTTAAATTGAATTGCTTTTTTTAAATCCTGAAAAAGATTTTTTTAACTTGTTAAAGAAATTAACTCATTTCTATTCTAGGACTTTAATATGCTAATTTGTCAATGATACTCAAGAGTCCCATTGGTTTGAAGTTTAGAAACAATATATCAGCCAACATTTCATTCAATTATATATTTTTCCTTAGCTAATTATTGGTTGTCACTTCCTTTCTCTCCCTTCCCTCCTTCCACCACATTCACCTCCGAATGTTGCTGTGGAAATTTTAGCATTGGCTGGGAAAGGAAGAGTAAGAGGGAGGGTAGCCTGCTGTATAAATTGACTCTAGCACCCCCTGGATTTAAGTACAGTTACAGGCCCTCAAAATAATGATCAGGGAGAAAGTTAAACTAGCAGAGAAGTGGAATAAAGACATCCTATGGGGGAGAAGGTGTAGGGAAGGGGAAGAATGGATGAGTAAGGGAAGGGTGAAAGTGGGAAAGTGAATGAGTTACATTTCTTTAGTGTCTAGACCTCCAGAATGGCTTAGAAAAGCCTCCCCAAGAGTGATATTCCAAAGGTTAATATTTTTGTCTTTGAAACTTGCCATTCTCTGAGCTGAAATGGACTTCATTAGCTCCAAAGTAGTTTTTCAGCAGTTTCTTCCCTTCTATATAATGGTGGACTTCAATATGGAGCCATGAACTTAAAGACATGGTCATTCCATCTCTTGGCACAAGCCATGTGGGCCTTCTCACTTGTGGCATTCTTGTCCGTGTCCTCCCAGAGATCCTCTTTAAAAGATCTGCCCAATGTAATAATGGAGGCCCTCCTCAGGATATTGTCACATTGTGTGGGCTGTCCCAGCTGTGGAAGAGGGATTATTGCTTTGCTGTCATTCTCTTGCTATATGATGGATCCATCTTCTTTTCTGATCATACATTTCAGAGTCTACTAAGTCCTTCATTTTACAGAGCCCAAGGAAGGGCAAGTGACATGGGCTCTTAGACCTAGAACTGGAAGGAACATTAGACACCCCCTTCTTCAATGCCTTTACTTCACAGATGAAGAGACTGAGGTTCCAGAAGGTCATAGGGTGATAGGATCTTTGATTTAGAGTTGAAGTCACCTAATCCAACACCTTTGGATGAGTAAACTGAGGCAAGATAATGACTTGCCTATTACTTTATTACCTTATTAATTGCCTATTACCTATTATTGCCTTATTACCGATCTGAGGCAGAATTTGAACCCATGTCTCACTGTATCCAAGATTTATGTTTCATTCTGCACCATTTTCATGCATTTAGATTATTATTTTAATTTGCTGCAGCATAATTGCAAAAGCAGTACCATTTCCATGACCCTTTGGGTCACTAACAACTTTGATTCTTCAGGGACTGAGGTGTTCTAAGGTTCGGGGCACATCATGTCACCCAAAATCCATTTGTGCTGAGAACAAGAACTGAACTAGAGAGATGCTTCAGAAGATTAAGAGTAATTTCCCAAGCACCCACTTGCTTCCTCCTATTTAATTCTAGGATCAATTTGCTTTCTGTCTCAAGTGCCTACAGCCCAGATATGGGTACTGATGGACTAACTTCATGGCCGGACCATCTAAGTACGTGCTGTATTTGGAACAATAGACATTTGTCATCTATTGATTTCTTTTCCTGTATGAATTGCTTGGGCCAATTCCTTTTGAGTAATCATGTATTGCATTGAGGAGACCATGTGGTATTCTGGGAGTTGATGCCATTAGTACATATTATCTACAAATAGCAACATCTGAGAATGTCACCATTTAGAGGGAAGTTATGTTCTTCCATTTGAACCTTACCTAAGACGTCCTCCCTGACCGTGATGTGCAAACATCTCTCTGTTTTATGCCTCATTTGATGGTCAGTGAAGGTCGCTCTAGTTGAAAGTATCAATGAATCTTATATGATCTCATCATCTGCATATGAGACTCCTTTGGAGACGACAGCCTTTAAGCTATATGTTGTCCTCATAAAGTGATTTTTTTTTTGAATCAACAAATAAGGAACACAGAAGTGTCTCATGTTTTCTACCTTTTCAACCAATTGCATATATAACAACGCGGTCAACTCTAGAGAACGGTTTACAAAAGCCTGCCTGATCCCTTCTCATATTTTCATCAAGGATACCCTCAATTTGCGTGTAGATCATTTTCATATTTGAATAAGTAGGAATGTAGTCGTAATTGGTTTTCTCTTGATTGCCTATGGGAATAATACCAGCCTGATTTTTTTTCCCTTTGGTAGGACCTTATAAAGTGCTCCCCAAATACTTTGAAAATCATGCCCTCTCTAGTGCAGGTTTCCTCAGTGAAAGCAGCGGCTCTCCCACTCAAACTTCGTTTCCCTAAGAATCCTTTCAGTTTTCTCATCAGGCACACCAGGGATTGAGGTGTTAGGCATAAATGTGGCAGTGCTACTGTTACTGATGGTGAAAACAGATTGTTGGAGAAACATGGGCAATTTGTTCCATTGTCTGTCTTTGTTGCCCTCTTGGCAATTTCCTCTAAGAATGCTCTTGGGATGCTATGACTCATAGAGTTCTCATGCCAAGCTTTCTCTCAACTTGTTTTCACTTTCTGTGCTTTTTGCTATCTTTGAGGTGATATTACTCACAGCCTTCCACCAAGTCCTACTCGAAATCCTTATCACGGAGTCAAAGTGGCCTTGGCTTCCCAAAGGTTATGCCAATAAAGTGTAATTGCTGGCACGTTCTACCATTCAAGAAACACTTTAATGAGAGTCCCAGAAACAGGCTGTCAGCTCTCCAAGGACCAGTCTAGCAAAGTAAGGAGAGGCTCTGGCCACTTGGTCAGAAATCAGTTTTGGCCATGGCAACCCATAAAACAAAGATAAATAAAGAATGACCACAGTCTTGTAAGGCCCCGTCCTTGCTTCTGTGGTTTAGGTGGCAGAGTGCTAAAAGGAGGGGGGCAGAGGAGGCTAAGAATCACACCATATTTAAACCATCTATTACACATAAGCAGAGTTGTTGGCGCTCTAAATGTGAGATCTCTGTCCAGAGACCAATTATTGGATATATAGTCCTAGAACTGAACTGCAACAAGCCTCAACATTCTCAACATTCTCACCATAAACAAAACCAAAATAAAGCTAAGGAGAAGAATGGCTCACGGGTTCTCAGAGAAGCAAACAAAGAACTCGATGGACTTCATTGTATTTTGTTTCTAAAGGCAACAAGAAATATGATCTCTTGATTTTAGAAAAGCCTGGAAAGACTTACATGAACTGAGGCTGAGTGAAGTGAGCAGAACCAGGAGATCATTGTACACAGCAACAAGATTACATGATGATCAGCTATGATGGGCCTGAATGCAGTGATTCAAGCCAATTCCAATAGACTTGGGATGGAAAATGCCATCTGTATCCAGAGAGAGAAATATGGAGACTGATTGTAGTTAGGAGCATAATATTTTCACTTTTTTTGTTTGTCTGTTCTTTATTTCTTGTGGGTTTTTTCCCCTTTTGGTCTGATTTTTCTTGTACAACATGACAAATTTGGAAATACATTTAAAAGGATTACACATATTTAACCTATATAAGATTGCTTGCTCTCTTGGGGATGGGAGAGAGTAAGGGAGGGAGGAAGGAAAATGTGGAACACAAAAATGAATGTTAAAAACTATCTTTACATGTATCTGGAAAAATAAAATACTATTGATGAAAAGAAAAAGAAACATGATTTCTATTGTCATTTGAGCATTTTGCATTAGTATATTTGTGATATAGCATTTGTAAAAATATCAAGAAGAAAATAATTCTAGCTTATGGATCAATATTTGTTTAAAGCAGAGGTTCTTAATCTCTTTTAGGCTAGGGACCCTTCTGACAGTCTGGTGAAGCCCTTCTCAGAACTATATTTTTAAATGCAGAAAATAAAATATATAAGATTAGAAGAGAAATTATTTATATTGAAATATAGTTATCAAAATGAAAAAAGAAAACCCATGCATGGATCCCAGTTTGAGAACTCATGGCTTAAAGACCTATAAAGAAAGAGATAGTCTCAGAAGAAATGAAATCAGTCTCAATCAGAGCTTCTTAACCTGAGATTCATGGACTTAAAAATATATATGTATGTATGCATGTATATACATATACATACATACATATTTTATAACTTTATGTATTTCAATATAATTAATTTCTTTTTGTAATCCTATATAATAAAAAATGACTGATCAACAATAGGGTTCAGGACATAAGAAAGATTAAAAACCTCTGATCTAAGTTAAATCAACATATACTGTGATGATATTCAGTAACTTCAGTGCAAAGGTGGGAATCAGCAAGTCTGGCAAAAAAAATATGCTGGAAAATATGATTCACAAGTAAGGAATGAGAGAGGACAAAGACTTATAGACTACGCCTTACCCTTATGCTTCATGGATACTTCCTTTGAGAAAAAAAAAATAAGGAGGAACTAGACAGGGCAGGCACCAAATAACATTACCAAAATGAAATTGATTGCATTTTAAAATGCAGAAAGAAACTCATTACTGGTGTGGGAGTTATCCTTGAATCAGCTATCTGTGTAGTCAGACCACTGACGTGTTAGAGCAAAGATCAAAACTGATACAGAAGTAGAAGAAAGAAGAAAGGCAACAAGAAGATAAGACATACAATTAAAACAACTCCAAGCCGACATATTTAAGCAAGTTATTGACAGGGGAAAATGAGAAACAGTGGACATTTTACCAACTTAAATCAATTGTCATAATGAAGAGACCCAAAGAACCTAAAAATTGACTCCGAGGCAAGCACTTGATTGACTTGCCAAATAGGAAAAAAACATAGGATCCCAGGGCAACACTGATGGAGATAGAAACTCATTGGTAAAATATCATGGAAAATGGATTGTGGGAGATTATAAGCAGTATTATGTCATAAGTCAGTGAGATGTTGTGGAGGAAAAACACAATTTAAAGACAGCTTGGCAAAGAATCCAATTAAGCGATCATTGTTTAGGGTATTTAAAAAAGAATCAATTAATCCATATTCATTTATTAAATGTTTACTGTGTGCAAGTTACTGTGAATACAAAGAAATAGCTGCCACAGTCCCCCCCCCAAAAGTATTTACACTTTAGTGTGTGTGTATGTGTGTGTGTGTGTGGTGTGTGTGTGTGTGTGTGTGTGTGTGTGTGTGTATATATATATATATATATATATATATATATATACATGTGCGTGTGCATACACACACACACACACACACACACACACACACACACACACAAGATACAGAGAGAGTAGAGGGAAGGTATCCTTAAAAGAGAAGGCTCCGTATCTGGAGCACCTGGGACAGGGATCCTGCAGAAGGTCATGCTTGAGCAGAGTCTTGAAGAAACAGAACAAATAAATAAAAGATGGAAATGATCAGTGAGAATTTTTATATGTAACTCTCTTCACCATCACAGGCAGTGGAGACACTATATTTGGACTCTACATGCTGAAGGAGGAAGAAAACAAAGGTGGGAGCTGGATTAAACCAAATATATCCAGAGGAGGTCCATGTTAAAGGTGATTCAATTGCGAAGGCATTGAGGAACCAATTCTCAAGATATCTGAAGTGGATGAAGGATGGGGAGGGGATGGGGAAAGACATGATGGACAGGGCAAAAATCTGTATTATTACCCCAAATTTAGCAATCAGAAGAAAATCAATAATAACTAGCAACCTATAGATTTACTTTCCCATTCATATAAAAATTTTATGAGCATAATCTATACGTACATAGAGAGCATTCTTGATGAGGATGTTAGAATGGAACAGTGGCTTTTGCAAGTCATATTCAATAGCAGACTTCATCTGTGCTGTCACATAATAGCTAATAATAGCTAACTTGTATATGCCATTCACTATGTGCTAAGCACAATCAATCTTCACAACAACTCTAAGAGGTAGATGCTATTATGATATGCATTTTACAAATGAGGAAACTGAGGCAAAGAGGGGGAAGTGAGTTGCCCAGGGTTACACAGCTAATAAGTGTCTGATGCCAGGCTTAGCACTTTAACTACACCACCACCTGAGCCGACTGGAAGATGTAGAAAATACAAATTATAAGAATCAAAGAATTTTGAGAATTAGAAATCACCTCAGTAATCATCTAATCTAATCCATTTGTGACAAACTTGATACATGGTCATCTAAGGAGGAACCCTCCAAGTCGAGAATCAGCTCCTTCCACTTTTGGACAGCTCTAATTGAAGTTTTTTCCTGATAATAAGAGACATTTGTCTCTTTGCAACTTCTGCCCTTTGCTCCTGGGATTGCCAAAACAGAAAACAGAATAAGTCTCATCCCTAATGAGGAAAGTCTAACCTTCTACAAGCTAGTCCTCCAAATGCTTGAACTATCATATATCATATCGTAGCTATCATGTTTTCTATTAGTCTTTTCTCCAGGATGAACATCCCCAGTTTCTTCCACCAATCCTTATATGCCATAGAGTCAAAGTTCTTTACCTCTTCCGTTATACTCTTCTATTTTTTAGCTTATCAATATTCTTCTTAAAATGCAGCACTTGGAATTGAACACAACAGATATTCTATGGTCTGACTAGAGAAGAAGACAGAGGTGTTATCACTCTATGAAGCTCAAGATTGAGTCTGCAGCCCATTAAAACCCCCAGATCAATAATTCTCTGGGGTAGAACAAGAAGGGTTAGGGTTAGGGTAAATGAAGACTTCTCCTTGAGAATATGTGAACTAAAATGGCAAAATACAGGCTTGTAACCCAGCTGACCCCTCCCAATATTCCCCTCCAAACTACTTTAAAATAATGCGTCCAATGACATTTTGAAGTGGCAGAGCCAACAAAGGTTACTGGAAGATATTTTTCCAGTGTGAATTACTTAGGAGGTCCACAAGAAAGCTCTGTAACACAAGAAAGCTCTGTAACACTGGGGTAGGAGCAAGCCCAGAACATAATACTAGTACCAGCTGTAGGCCTTGGTTGTGGCCAGGACAGCAACAGCAGCAACTTCAGAGGCTCTCGGCCCAGAGATGGTAAGGGGGTTGGACAACTAGTCAGAAAGAAATTACAGGGGACCCTTTGCTGGCGCTGGCTATAGCTGGCACTGATTGACAACTATATTGTCCATAAGCAGATCTGGGTCATAGATCCAGAGTAGAGAGGAATGCTTGTGATTATTCACAGGGGAGCAGGGGTCCTGGTTTCAGTTTCAGGGCCGGGGTCAACTGGGAGCACTAATATTTGTAGCTGAAGGGGATCAGGATCTCTTCCTAAGTAAAAACCAGAGTATAGTGACTACACTTCTCCTGGGATCACACCTCCTTGAAAGCAACAAAAACTTGCACAACTCTAGAACTAACTCTGAAAAGATGAGCACCAAATATCTTGAAGCTTGGGACAGTGCCTCATCACCCCAAGATAAGCAGACTCCCCTTTAACATGAAGTTCAAAGGGAAGAAATAGACTGAGAAAATGAGCAAACAACAACAAAAAAGAGAACTTGACCATAAAAAGATACTACGGTGAAAGAAGACTAAGACACAAATCCAGAAAAGGACAACGATGTCAAAACAACTACAAGAAAATCCTCAAAGAAAAAATGCTAATTGGCCCATGACCAATAAGAATTCCTGAAAGAGTTTTGTTTTTTTTTTTTTTTGTTGTTGTTTTTTGTTTTTTGTTTTTAAAGAAAGAAGAGCAGTAGAGGAAAAATTGGGAAAATAAATAAAAGTGATGCAAGAAAATGATGAAAAGATAATGTTTAAAAAAGGCACAAAAATACTGAAGAACAGAAGAAAAAGAACAGAAGAAAAAAGCAGAATAGGTCAATTGGAAAAAGAGGTATAAAAGTTCACTAACAGAAATAATTCCTTAAAAATCAGAACTGAGCAAAAGTGGAAGCTAATTCATGAGACATTATGAAACAATAAAACTAAGTCAAAAGAATGAAAAACTAGAAGAAAATGTAAAATATCCCATTGGAAAAATAACTGACTTGGAATATAGTTGGAGAAGAGATCATTTAAGAATTATTGTACTACCTAAAAGTAATTGTCAAAGAAAGAGTATAGACATCATATTTCAAGAAATTATGAAAGGAAAACTTCCTTAATATCTTAGATCTAGAGGGTAAAATAAAAATGGGAAGACTCCACTGAGTACCTCACAGAAGATTCCAAAATGAAAACTCCCAGGAATATTATAGCCAAGTTTCAGAGCTTCAAGGTCAAAGGGAAAATACTTCAAGCATCCAGAAAGAAATAATTCAAATATCAGGAAGCCAATCAGGATTAGGCAAGATTTAGCAACTTCCATATTAAAGGAGTGGAGGGATTGGAATATTATTAAATATGTTATTCCAGAGGCTAAAGGAGCTATGATTACAACTAAGAATAATCCACTTTAAAAAAAAACTGGGTAAAATCCTTTAGGGGGAAAAATAAATATTTAATAAATAGAAGCCTTTCAAAAATTTCTGATAAAAAGACAAAGGCTAAATAGCAAATTTGACATTTAAACAGAAGACTTAAGCATAAAAAGCTAAACATGAAATAGTATTCATAAGGGATTCCATAAAGTTAAATTGATGCATTCCTATGTGAGATGATACATGTAACTCCTAAGAACTTCATCACTGTTAGAGCAGTTAAAAGGAGTTTGCATAGAGGGCATGGACATGAATATATTCTGTTGGAATTATCTAAAAATGAAGGAGAAAGAGGGATGCACTGGAAGAAGGGGGACAGGAGAGGTAGAATGGGGAAATTTTTCTCATATAAAGTAGGTAAGCAAGAGAGAAAATGGAGGGGTATAGCAGGCAATGTTTGAACCTCACTTTCATCAGAATTGGTTCATAGGGAAATGTGTGTGTGTGTGTGTGTGTGTGTGTGTGTGTGTGTGTGTGTGTGTGTGTGTGTTACACACATATGTATGTACTTAGTTGGGTACAAAAATCTGCCTTATCCAATAGGAAACAGGAGGGAAAGGGAATAAAGAACAGAGGTGAGGATAATAAAAGGGCGGACAGATTAAGGAAGACAGTGGTTAGAAGCAAAGTAGACTTTTAAGAAGAGGCAAGATAAAAAGAGAGAAAGAAGAAGAAACAAAAAAAATGGGATAAAGAGAAATGCACTGTGAGTGATCATTACTGTGAATGTCTAATCCACAAAATGGAAGCAGATAGAATGTGTTGGAAACTAGAATCCAACAATATCTTGTGTACACTAGGCACAGGACAGAAAGGCACACACGGAGTCGAAATGAAGGGCTGGAGCAGAATCTATTATGCTTCAGATGAAGTAAAGAGTGCTGGGGTGGCAATCATGGAAATCATGGCAATCATGGCAAAGCAAAAAATAGACCTAACTGAAAGAGATAATGAGGGAAACTACATTTTGCTAAAAGGTATCATAGGCAATCATAGTATCAAAAATTTTTACAGCAAGTTTCTCTGATAAAGGCCTCATTTCTCAAATATATAGAGAACTGAGTCAAATTTATAAAATAAGAGCCATTCTCAAATTGTTAAGTAGTCAAGGATATAAACAGGCAGTTTTCAGAAGAAGAAATCAAAGCTATCTATCATCATGAAAAAAAAAATCTCTCAATCACTATTGGTTAGAGAAAGGCAAATTAAAACACCTCTGAGGTACCACCTGAGATCTATCAGGGATGACAAATGCTGGAGGAGATGAGAAAAAAAATAGGTACATGAATGAATTGTTATTGGAGTAGGGAACTGGTCCAACCATCCTGGAGAATGCTCTGGAGCCATACCCAAAGAAACCTGGGCATATACTCTGATCCAGCAATACTACTACTAGGTTTATATTCTAAAGAAAAGGAAGGAAAAAAACAAACAAAAATTATAGCAGCTCTTTTTGTGGTGGCAAAGAATTGGAAACTGTGGTGTTATCTCACTCTTTCTGTTGTTGGCTTGCATTTTGTTTTCTTTCCCAGTTTTTTTTCCTTCCTTCTTGATCCGATTTTTCTTGTGCAGCAAGATTACTACATAAATATGTATACATATATTGGATTTAACATATATTTTAACATATTAGCATGTATTGGACTACCTTCCATCTAGGAGAGGGGGTGGGGGAAGGAAGAGATAATTTGGAACAGAAGGCTTTGCAAAGGTCAATGTTGAAAAATTACCCATGCATATGTTTTGCCAATAAAAGTCTTTAATAAAAAAAAAAGAAATTGTGATGCTACTCATTAATTGAAAAATAGCCAAACAAGTTGAAGAATTTGATTGTCATGAAGTACTATGGAGGGGAGGCGTCCCAAAAAACATGGCAAAACCTATATGAATTGATGCAAAGTGAAGTAAGAAGAACCAGAAGATCATTGTGTACAGTAACATCAATGTTATAATGATGATCAACTGTGAGAGACTTGGCTATTCTGATCAGTATAATGATCCAAGACAATTCCAAAGGATCATGATGAAAAAATGGTATCAGTTCCAATTGTTCAGTAATGATGAGAGCCATCTACACTCAGAGAGAGGACTCTGGGAAATGAGCGTGGACCACAACATAGCATTTTCACTTTTCTGTTATTGTTTGCTTACATTTTTGTTTTCCTTCTCAGGTGTTTTTTTTTTCTTGCTAGATGTGATTTTTCTTGTGCAACAAGATAACTGTATAAATATCTATAGATATATTGGATTTAGCATGTAATTTAACATATTTAACATGTATTGGACTACCCATCAGCTAGGTGAGGGAGTGGGGGGGGAGGAGGGGAAATTTGGAATAGAAGGTTTTGCAAGGGTCAATGTTGAAAAAATTGCCCATATATATGTTTTGTAAATAAAAAGATATAATAATAATAAAGATGGAAAAATAAAGGAAGGAAGGGAGAAAGAAAGGAAGGAAGGAAAGATGGAAGAAAGAAAGGATGGAAGGGAGAAAGAAAGGAAGGAAGGAAAGATGGAAGAAAGAAAGGATGGAAGGGATAAAGAAAGGAAGGAAGGAAGGAAAGAAGGAAGGAAGGAAGGAAGGAAGGAAGGAAGGAAGGAAGGAAGAAAGAAAGAAAGAAAAAGAAAGAAAGAAAGAAAGAAAGAAAGAAAGAAAGAAAGAAAGAAAGAAAGAAAGAAAGAAAGAAAGAAAGAAAGAAAGAAAGAAAGAAAGAAAGAGAAAGAAAGAAAGGAAGGAAGGAAGGAAGGAAGGAAGGAAGGAAGGAAGGAAGGAAGGAAGGAAGGAAGGAAGGAAGGAAGGAAGGAAGGAAGGAAGGAAGGAAGGAAGGAAGGAAGGAAGGAAGAAAGAAGAAAAAGTGGTGTCCACTTCCAGAGAGAAAATTCTCCCTTTGTGTGTGTTTGTCTGTCTATATGATTGTGTATCTTTCTCTCTCTCTCTGCAAAATGGCTAATCTGGAAATGTTTTGTATGTGAGATCATACATGTATATCTCACATGTATAATGATATCATATTTTTTAATCTTCTGAGTGAGGGAAGTGGTGGCAGGTAGGGAGAGAATTTGGAACTCAAATTTTTTAAAAGAAAAGCATATTAAAATAAATATTAAATATTTAAAAAATCTTTTTAGAGCAAATGCTGTCCGATCAGCCCTCCATCATCTTCTATTGATGTAAATTTTTTGACCAATTGTAAGATTTAAGTGCTGGATTTCATCTTATTAGATTCAGTTCACCCTTTAGCCTGTCAAGATCTTTTTGTTTCCTGACTGTCTTCCAGTATATTCAGAAGCTATCCTTTCCAGCTGGGTCATCTCTAAATTGGATGAGCATACCAGTTTTGCCTTTCTCCAACTGAGTGATAAAAGTGTTAAACAGCACAGGGTCTATCATAGATCCCTGAGGTACTCCCTTGGATACTCTTCTCAAGTTGACATTGAATCATTAATGACTAATCTCCGAGTCTGGCCATTCAACTAGTTCTGAATCTACCTGTGTATTCTATTGTTTAGCCCACACCTCTCCATTTTTTTCTACTAGAATAGCACGAGTGACTTTATCAAATGTTTTGCTAAAATCTAGATAAATGATATTGACAACATCCTCTTGATCTGCCAATCGGTAACTATCAGGAAACGGCATGAGGTTGGTTTGGCGTGACCTGTTTAAAATGAAGTCAGACTGGCTCTTTATTTTAATTATTTTCTTCTAACCATCCTTTATTGAGCCGTTCTATTGTTTTTCCCAAAAATCAAAGTCAAATTCGCTCATCTATTTTTCATAGACGTTATGAACAGTAGAAGGATATTTTCTCTTCTCCAATCATGCAATTGCTCTCCCGTTGTCGGCAGTCTCTCAAAGAACAGCGACACTAACCAGATGGGGGAACTGAGGTTAAATGGCTTACTTGCTTATGGTTCCAAAACTACCAAGTATTGGAACAGGACTTAAATTCATATTTTACTGCCTGTAAGTCTACTGCTTAATTAAGCCACTCTCTCACCTAGTAGCCTCTTCTACAGAAAGTCTGAAAACATTAGAAAAGACTTTTGTTACTGTCATTATCATCATCATTACCATCTAGAAATTCTAAAAGTAGACCTGCTTTAATTAAAAAAGATTTTTTTATAGTAAAATCATAATTAACTACAGTCCAAGCAGCTACAACTCTCAAAGTTAAGGATCCTTCCCCGCCTCCTCTCTGTAGTACTCCACTTTTAGGAGGCCACAAATCAACACATACACATAAACAAAAGCAAATATAACACTCCAACCTGATAGGCTGCCTCTGGAGATAAAGGATTCTCCTTTGATGGCTTACCTCCAAGCAGAGAACCACTTGTGGGATGTATTGAAGAGGGGATTCTGGACCTCCACAGTCTCTGAAATTTCTTTGCCCTCTGAGATGCTGTGACCATCATCAATCCATCCATCCATTCAGAAACTTCCAAGGCATGGCATTGAGTCATCTTACATGTACTCCATCTGTTACACCCACCAGAGCGGGAGAAGTTAAGATGTCCTAGGATGTATGGACATTGCCATGGACTGTTAATAACAGAGCCGGTACTAGATCTCAATTTCTCCAACTGTAAAATGGTTGGACTGGATAATTATTGAGGTCTTATCTAGTTCCAGCATTACATGGGTTTATATATGTATCCTCTATATTGTGATGACTACTACTTACAATTGTCACCCTCCTATATATTCCACTGTCTTCGGTAGTTTTATTTGCCTGGAAGCCAATTTAGACCAGTGAGGTTTCTACGGGCCATGATGTAATACAAAAATTAGTGATTTTGTTGCTGGCAGAAGTGCTTAATAAAGGCAGGAATGTAGAACTGAGATGGAGGCCAATGACCCTGCCTATTTCACCTAGCCCTTTTGTTCTTGCAGCAAGGTTAATACGCATGATAATCTCAGAAAATTACAGGAACTGAGGGAAGCTTCGTCCTAGCTTACAGAGAATTCTCATGGAGTTTGGGCTCCTTATATAAATGGGTTTTAGGAACTCAGATTTAATTTATTTAATAGGGATTTTCTAAAACTACATTTGAACTAAAAGCCAAAGACTTTGGGTTAGCATCAGGAGGAAAGCAGTCAAAAAGAATAGACTCAATCTTAGCCTAGTACATTCTACTGGCTTTTGTTGGCTGCCTGGCTGGGCGTGGTGGCGCAGAGCCCTTGACTATGTCCTTCCTTGCCAAGGAGAAGCTAACTAGCTTCTATATTCCAGAAAATGGTATCAAAGAGTCCTGAAAGGATTGTAGACCAGAAGACAAGCAGAGAGATCAGCAGTGGCCACTCAGAAGACGGTGGAAATCCAACACAGCTGAGATGGTGGAACATACAGGAGAGAGCAGCATGATAACATCAGTATAGGACATCAACAACTGGATGGCATGCTGCATCCATGAGCTCTAGCTAGACCTGTACCTGGCCATATATCTTCATACATAATCCATATGTTCCCTTTATGAACTTCCCCAAATGGCCCATGCTAGCCGATGTTTTCTATATTTGCACCTTCTCCCACTAGTGATGTGGTAGCCTGTAAGGGAGTGTGTTCTGAATACATGGAGGGAAAGTCTCCCCATCAGTTATCTGCTTGTGCTTTTATGTAAATGTCTTTTGCTTTGAACAAACGTGCTCTTTCTTTCTGGTTGCTTGGTAAAATTAAACACAACGGTGGGGGGTCAGGAGCTACAGTTTTGAGTGGATAATAATCTATGCCCACAAAAGCATCTCAAAACTAGAGGAGTGATCAAGGCGGCTCATAAGCAAGGGGGTGGAAAATGGGGTGGCTGAGTGCTTCAAGACATTGCAGAAAAATATATACTAGCTGAATGAAACAAATCTCTCTCTCCAGTTTGCAATTTCGCCTTAGATGCAACGGCACAGTAGGGAAAGGACTGCATTTGTTGTTTGTCCTTCGTTCTCTAAGAGGACCGTGACATCAGGGAGGAGATGCAAGTGAATTGGATTTAAGTGAAGGAAGACTATGCCAGGTCACCTGCCTCACTTTCCCCTCCAGAGATAGAGCAGAATGACTGGAGATGGCCCTGGATGCAGTGGGACACCTTGGCCCTTTTAAGCTAAAGTCTTCAATGGATCTCAGTTTGACTGAGGCAACAACCCATTCAGTGATAAGAGTCAGAGAAATGTCAATTCTGGTTCTGGTACCAGCTACCTGTTTGAGCTTGAGCAAGCCACTTAGGCTTGAGGTCCCTTCTAGCTTTAGAACTCTGATCCCATGTGTGAACCTTGAGCCTCCCTAGGTCTCAGTTTCCTCATCTGTGAAATGGAGGAATAAGACTAGGAACCCAGATCTAGAGCTAATAAGGATTTCAGAGGCCCCTAGGCCAATGCCCTCAGTTTCCAGAGGACAAAACAGGACCAGGAGGTAGAACTGATTTGCCCCAGTCACACAGGTAGGAAACTTGAAGAGAAAGGATCGGAAACGAGGCCCTCTGATTCTGAACACGGCATTCTTTCTACCAAATCAAGCTGCCAGGGGCTCTCTATGGCCTCTAATATCCTTTCTAGCTATAGACTTATGATCCAGTTAAGGGAAAATCAAATTAACTAGACTATCCCATTCTCTGAACATTCCATTTAATAATGATTTACTGTAATTAGCATATCAATTGCATGGATGTAAATGATGCTCCTCAAGTGCCTGAAGCAGTTGCTTCTTGGTAATAACTTAAACCTTGCCCCTGCAATCTTGTTTACACAATTCATCTGCTGAGGAAACCGGATTTTTTTTTTTTCTCCCTCTTCCTTGGAATAGTACAAAGATAGGCTTAAGCCGGCTTTTGCCCCCATCCAAATGAACTTGGAATTAGTGGGGTCTCAATTAATGATGTATTACTGTATTTACCTTAAGGGAAGTAACTATTGGCAATTTAATCTTATCATTCACCATTTATCCTGCGTAATGAGGAATAATGTTATCTGAATCAGGCATGAGTACAACTCCAAGCCAAGAAAACAGAGAGACAGAAAAAAAAAATGGAAGAAAAACTAAAGAAATCACCTTTTGGTAGGTTGAAAAGTTAAAAGCTGCTCTCTCGGTTGCCATGGAGACCATGTCCTGAGTATAATATTGGTCTTTTCCTCCCCATTAAAGACTAAAGGCCAGACTCTCTAGCTCTGTGTATGAAGTAACTGCCAGCAGAAATCACAATTGTGTGTGCCTATGACAGGGGTGTAAATGGGGAACTTCGAGCCTTAAAACAGCCAAGCGCTCATTCCAAAAGGGCTTTATTCACATTGCATTCATACCAAAGGTTTCTAATTCCACCTCGGTGGACAATGGCCTTTATAAATCTTTAAGAAAGAATGCTAAATCAAGAGCTGGTCAGAGTGATAATAGAATAGAAATTGGGCCAGTCCACAGCTGTGGTCCCCCCTGGCGGCAAGGGGCTCACCACCAGCTCGCACACCTCCCCATCTTGTCTCTTAAGGGGCTCCAGGGGGAAGAAGGGAAAATCCCCTCTCGAGCTTCCGCAGGTGCCGGCCACGTAGACCTAAGCACAAAGCTTGCCGGGAGTTGTTCTCTGGCTTTCTAGTCAATTTCTTCAACTCAGAGAACAAGGCATCCCTGTAAAACAGCACGAGAGGAGCCGTGATCACATGGGAGGCCACTGCCAAGATGCATAGGGAAAAAGGAAGGGTGTGATGGCCCACTCAATTATCCAAGTCCTCTTCCTGTACCTTAAAAGCTAACTCGGCCTCGGATTTTTACCCTGGGCTCTGAGGGGTTTCCAAATGACAGCACGACCGGCTTCTGTTTCCAACACGCTTCTAGGGATGCTGACAAAACCATAGCCGTCTCCGTGTAGCCAAAAAAACATGGCTTTTTTTTTTTTTCGTGCCTCTTATGTGGCTTCTTCCCTTTCGTTTGTTCCCGCAATCTTTTCTTTGATGCATCTTATTGATGCTTTTTGTCATCTCCAGTCATTTCTGGAAAAGAAATACTTCCCTTCCCCCCATCATATTGAATTCTCCCTTGCAATGAAGAAAACCATTCAGCAGAAACACTCAATACAATGAACACCTCTAACAATGGCCATAGCATTCAGCCCTAGTAGCTTTCTGCCTCTCTGTCATGAGAAAGGAGGTCTGTTTCATTAGATTTTCTGTGGGACCATCATGGGCTTTTTGGCTATTTGGTTCCGTTTCCTTTTAGGGACCTTTTATTTCATTGTGGATCTTGTTCTCTCTGTACCATTTCTTTGGTTCGGTACCAGTTCATAAAAGTCTTCCCACGTTTTGAGCAATTCCTCACAGCTGTTATTTCTCACTCCACAATACGCTCGCACAATAGCCGGGACATGGTCTGACCAGGATGGAGTACAGCAAACCTGTTATGGTAGCTCAGTGGTCCTACACTATTCTCAGTAGTTCTCTTTGGAATGGTTAGATTTGGGGGATTTGCCCCTCTGGCAGCTTGCAAAATCGGGTTTATGTTGAAATCCTGAATTTCTTTGTAAATCAAACTTTGGATTTCTTCCTGTTGGTCTTTTGTAGATTCTCTAATTCTATACTTTGCCATCTGTTGCCAGGATTTCAGGGGAATTTTCCTAACTGATTTCTTGAAATATATCATTTGTGTTTTCTTTTTCATAATGTTTTACTAGAAAGCCTATAATCCACATTCTATCTTTAAGTTCAGTCTTTTTTATTATGTAGAACTCTCCCAAACGTGTTGGCTTGAAAAGGTAATTTCCTTGTTTACCTTTTTTTTTTGAATTAACAATCCATAGGTATTTATTAAGTGGGCAATAGGTGGTGCAGTGGATAGAGTGTTCAGCCTGGAGTCAGGAAGACTCAGCTTCTCAAGAAATCATGTTCAAATCTGGCCTCAGATATTTACTAATTGCATGACCCTGGGTAAGTCACTTTACCCTGTTTACCTCAGTTTTCTCTTCCATAAAATGAACTAGAAAAGGAATCAACAAACTATTCCAGTGTCTTCCTCAAGAAGTGGTGTGGACAGGACTGGAAAAAAAAAAAAAAGAAAAAAAAAAGAAACTTAAGGACAATGAGTGCCTGAGCTTTGATTTAGGCTGGGGAGACAGATAAAAGAAATCTCAGCCTTAAAGGTGTTTACATTTTGTCAGAGGAGATAACACTTTTATGAGAGGAGATAGCATCTACATAAATGGGTATACACAATATACATACAAAATAGGTACAAGATAAGGCGGGGAGCCCAAGCAGACAAGAAAGGCCTCTTTTTACCACAGGGGTCCAGTAAATAAGAAGCACTTGCTTGTTGAAGGCTGTGATACTTGAGCTGAGTCTTGAATGAAACCATGACTTCCAAGAGATGACAGTGAGCAAGAATACTGTAGGCATGGAAAACATAAGATATGGACATGGGAAATGGAGTAATCACGTGCAGGGATCGGTCAAAGAGCCAGCATGGCCGGAGCAAAACGCAGAGGACAAAGGGGTGAGTAAGACTAGGAAAGGTCCTGTTCTGAAAAGGTATAGACGCCAAATGGAGGCGTTTCTATTTGCTCCTAGAGATGAGAGAGAGGTGAGATTTGAGTTCCTAGGGAAGTAACTTGATTAGACTTGAACTTTAGAAAAAGCACTATGGCAGCCATGTGGAGGATATTCTGGAGAAGGAAGGGGAAGCTTGAAGGATAGAGACTAATTAAGAGATAATTACAATAGTCCAAATCAAGTGTAATGGACGGAACTAGGTAGTGGTCTTGGGAGTAGAAAGGGATGCATGTGAGAAATATTGTAGAGAAAGACATGCTGAAAGTAGGGTGTCATTGTGGATCTTATTCTCTTTATTCTACTTTATTCTTCTTTAAGAGCCAGGATCAAATGAGGTTTTTTTTTTTTCTTTGTTTTGTTTTTTTAAGGCTAGGGATATTTGGGCAGGTTTCTAGGAATCAGGGAGAAAACCAGTACAGGAGAGGAGATTAAAGAAAAGAGGTTGTGGATAATTGAGGGAGCAATCTGCTGAAGATGGGAGGGGACACGGAAAGGAATTATTAGCCTTTGTAAGAAGGCCACTTCAGCCGGCCTGGAGAAAAGGAGAATCTGGAAGATTACATGTGTTGATGTGAGATGAGGGGAAAGGAAAAAGCAGGAGCTCGTGAGGAATGGCCTGGGTTATCTCATTAAAGGGCAGGCCAAAGTCCTCGGCAGAAAGGGTGGGGAGAGAGCTATGGGAGTCTGGGGGAGAGAAGAGAAGGTTGAAAACAGCTGTTGTGGTGAGTGGGCTACAGAATCAATTATGGAGGAGGAGGATGGACTTATTGCCTTAAAGGTCAGTTGAGATTAGATGGCATAAATTCGTAGTGGACCCAGGCAGCATGTCTGGATGACTTTCTCCAGCTCTATTTAACTGCATGGGAATAGCAAGGGAGGCAGATGGTGGGAGGGCTGCGGCCTTGGGGTTGGCAAAGCCTCAGCAGTGAGAGGTTGAGGGAGTGAGGGATTCAAGAATGGAGGATAGCCTAGAGTTGGCCTGAGATTGAGAAGGAGGAGAAAGTGTGGCCACAAAAGGCCCGATGACTAGAGGAAGGTGAGGAAGGATGGAGGCGCTGGACTTCCCAGTAAGGAAGGAATCAGGGTCCAGGAAGAAGAAAGCACAGGGAGAGAAGGGATAATGGCCACAGGTTGGATGGAGACATGGCAGAGTCTGTGAACGTGACGGCAAGGTCAAAAATCAGGCCCCTCTGGTGGGGAAGCCAGGTTGGAGAAGAGAGCGCCTTGTGGGAGCTGAGTCCTGGGAAGTCGGGGCTCCCCAACTTGAGGGAATAAACATCACTGGGTGTAGGATCCCTTCAGGAGTGGGGGGAGGGGCTGTATTCAAGAAGGAATCAGGGAGCCAAGCTAATTGAGGAAGGAGAGAGAGCGACCTCCAGCCTGCAGATAATGTGGCCACTAAGATCCCAACCGCCTGAGAAACTCATATGGCTCTGAATCCCAAAGGAAGAAAGGTTGCTAAGCGATGAGGGTGGAGGTGGGAGGGGGTCTGGAGGAGGGCTACAGCTAGTGTGATGGCAGCATCTAAAGCTGAGCACGGGGGAGATTCGGGCACCGTTTTAATGAAGAGGAGAGATAGACACACAGACACAGACACTAGACACAGACAAACAGAGACACACAAAGACACAGAGATGGACACAGACAGAGACAGACACACAGACACCCAGTGACAGAGAGACACAGAGACAGACACAGACACAGAGAGACACACAAAGACACAGAGATGGACACAGACAGAGAGAGATACAGACACACAGACACCCAGTGACAGAGAGACACAGAGACAGACACAGACACAGAGACAGAGAGACACACAAAGACACAGAGACAGAGAGACACACAAAGACACAGAGATGGACACAGAGACAGAGAGAGATACAGACACACAGACACCCAGTGACAGAGAGACACAGAGACAGACACAGACACAGAGAGACACACAAAGACACAGAGATGGACACAGACAGAGACAGACACAGGCACACAGACACCCAGTGACAGAGAGACACAGAGACAGACACAGAGACAGAGAGACACACAAAGACACAGAGATGGACACAGAGACAGAGAGAGATACAGACACACAGACACCCAGTGACAGAGAGACACAGAGACAGACACAGACAGAGACAGAGAGACACACAAAGACACAGAGACAGAGAGACACACAAAGACACAGAGATGGACACAGAGACAGAGAGAGAGGCAGACACAGAAGTCACAGAGACAGACACACAGGGACAGAGAGATACAGACGCACAAAGAGAAAGACACAGTGACAGACAGAAATACAGAGAAAGAGATGAGAAAGAGACACACAAAGACACAGACACAGAAACAGAGACAGAGATAGAGACAGAGAATGATTGTAAGGATAAAGGGCTAGATGGGAGACTCCCCTGCCTCAACTAAAGAATAGGGCAGATAGGAGACAAGATAATACTGGACCAGACAGGAAGCTCTATATCTGGAGGTGACCAGTTCTCAGTCAGTAGCAAAAGAGGGAGGGGCTAGAGGAAAAGGTTGCAAAAAGGAAATTTGTTAATTATAGAGCAGGAGGCCCAGAGTGCACAGAGATAGGGCAGGAAGATTGGGAGTGGTCGGCATTTTGGGAGGACAGTTGAGGTGGCTGGAAATGAGGGATTAGACAGCTGAGGGGAAGGAGGTGAGGAAGGAGGGCTATTGTTCTTTAAGAGCCAGGGCTTCGGTGGGACTGGCACGGGAAGGGTGAGAAGGGCAGGCGGCGGCCACCCTTCGGGGAGTGGGTCGGGCCAGAGAACTGGGGGGCACCGAAGGCGTGGGGCCTTGGCGGTCTCTGGCGGCTCTAGACAGGTCGCAGCCCGGTGACGTCGGGTGTCCACAAGCCCAGGCGGGCTCTGCAGGTGTCGGGTCTCTTCCTCAGTCAGCCTTTATCTGCTTTTCTCAGTCACTCTGCTGATTGTTTTTTCCTGTGGTGACCCTTCCTTGTAAACATGCTTCTTCTCATCCATCTTGTCCCTTCTGTAGGCTCAGGGCTGTTATGCCCCTCCCCCAGCCCGAGCTGCCAGGCCTTTGTTCTCTCAGACCACTGGGGATGGCCAGGACCTGGGGCCCCAAAGGGGTAAAGGCGGCCTGTGAGGACACTGCCACCGGGAGGCTCAGAGAGACTGTGGTCAGGGCCCATTCGCACCTTTCCCCAGGCCCATCCTGGCCTCCACTCTCCTTTCTGTGGGTGGTTCATTTCCTTCAGGCCTTAAGATATAGAGGCTGCAGGGAGGGGCTGGCTGAGCAGTAGGAGGGCCCTCCCCCAGGATACCTCAGTTTCTTTCTCTGAAAAAAAGATTTTTTAAAAAAAATCTAGAGGTTTTAGTGGACTGAAGGGATTTGACACAGGGGCCTTAAAAGCTCTTTCCAGTTCACAACCTGTGATCCTCTGGGTGACAGTGGGTAATTCACTGTGTTTGAACCCTGCCTTTGATACTCACTTGCTGGGTGACACCCATGGAACCTATGGAACCAATTTGTAGCCCAATTTATACAATGAAGCATGGGACCAGCCGGCCTAGTTTGCTTACAACTCCAGATCCTGATCCTATGTGTGACCCTGAGCCAGTCCCTTCCCTCTCCCAGGTGTCCCTTTGCTCTCTGGGAAAACGAGGGCTCAGTCTCTGAAGTCCCCCTTCCTGCTCTCCGATTTATGAGCCGTGCCATTGCTGAGGAGTTTGGAGCTTCTTTCCCTCGGGTCTCTTCTCCACCTTTCTCTCACTCCTTCTTCTGGGTGCCTGCTTCCTCTCCAATATTTTTCACTACTTGTACGTGGGCCCCATGCTTCTGGGCTCCTCCCTCCTCCACCAGCCCTCCCTTAGGCCCCCCACTCCTCCACAGCTGCTTTCCTTCTGCTCAAGCCTCAGGGCTGGTCTGATTCATGGGCCCCAGTTCACCCTGGGAGTGGGGCCCCCTTGGGACACTGCCAAGGGGAGAATCTGAATAAACTGATGCCTCCAACTGCCGCCACCCAGAGGGAAACTGGGCCCCCTGGGGCTGTGGTGGGGGAAGGGGGACAGACACCAGCAGCAGCCGACTGACAAAGCGACAAAGCTGGGCTTTAGTTTGGGGGGGGTTCTGCAGGAATCGCCTCCTCTCAGTGTCTCTCTTGCTAGCACTGCTGCTTTCCCTCCAGAATCTTCAGCAAGCATTTATTAAGTACTTACTAGGTGCCAGGCACTGGGCTAAGCCCTGAGGACACAAAGAAAGGCACGATGGGACATTTTCTTGTTTAGCTGGAGTGCTGAGGGGGGAGCTACACTCTGCTGCTTCTCACTGTCTTTTTCCCAGAGTTTTCATAGGATGGTGGATTTAGAAGTGGAAAGGGCCTTAGAGGTTCAACCCCCTCCATTTAAAGAGGCAGAAACTGATGACTAGGGAGGGTAAGGGTCCCAGCTAGTCAGTTTCTTAGGTGGGATTCGAACCCAGCTTCTGCTAACTGTAAGCCTAATGTACTACATAGCCTCTGTTCCTTCTTCGCCTCATCCCTCCTCTATAGAGCTCATCCTACTCCTTCTGTTCCTAATGGCTCCTTCCCTCTTTGTCTAGTCTACTCCTCTTCCTTTTCTCTTACTGCTGGAGGAAAAGGGGCCCACTTCATGGAGCCCCGCACTTCTACTCACTCTTTAAGCTCAGGGGTTTCCTCGGGTGTGTGTACCGCAGCCCTCCCCCTGACCTCATAAGTCGTTTTCCTCCTATCATCCACAGGATAGAACACGTCCACTGTTCTAGGCTAAATGTCTCTCCATTTTTCAAGGGCATCCTTGGGCTCTTTAGGCATCCCCAGACCAGGCCGGAGGCCTACTGCTCTCCCTACAAGAATCCTCTTTGTACAAATATCTGAACACCAGGGAGGAGGCAGCCAGGAAGCTCAGAGTAAGAGATACCAACTGTGCCCTTTTCCAGTTGTTACCCATGTTATAAGAAAAGTACTTGGTAGTCTTGGCTGCTTGCAAGAAGTAAACCACATACTCCTAAAAGGAACCAGTTTTTCATGGCCCTAGGAAGACTTCTGGATGGGCCCAAATGCAAATTATAGATAATAAAACAATTGTTGAGAAGCCCTCAAATCCAGATCTACTTTTTTGAGCTGATACAGACCATGTATTATAGTTTTCCAAACTTCTGAGAGAGTAAATTGTGTGGGGCGATAGGAGCTGAACTGAAGAAGGACTTGGGAAGGGCATTTGGAGGGCTTTGAAAGGTAAAGAAGGCCGTCATTGAATATAGGAAAGATATTTGGGAAGATTGGAGAAGGAGTTAAAGGATACAAGGGCTGCTAGGTTCATTATGATGGAGTTTTCTTTGGGCACTGGTTAAGCTAGATAGCCACTGAGCCCCTTCCAACGAGGCTGATTCTGTGACTTCAGCTGGAGAAATTTTTAATAATGGACAAAAGTGCCAAAATTGAAGGAATGGAGGAGAAAGATCTGAGGAGGAGAAGAAGCAGAAGAAGCCGGGCTCCAGGAAAAGGGAGCTGGCAAGACACGATAAGGAAAACAAATGGTCCAACAAGGTAAGAGGTTATGTGAGAAGGACACGGGTGTAGCTGGTGAGGTGTTAAGAGCTGCTAAAATGGCTTTCTAGCTGTCAGTGGGAACATTAAAGAGGTGAGAAGAAGAGTGATAACTTGAGTTGAAAACCAGGCCCAAGTTCTTTGCCACAGGCAGCTCCTGCTACTAGAAAGAAAGATTGAGGATCTCAGTTCTAGCAAGAATGGAGAGCAGGAAAGACTCTGCAGTCTGTGATGATTGCTTCTCTCCTTGGCCAAGTGACTTCTCTATGTCTTGCA
Organism: Sminthopsis crassicaudata; assembly: GCF_048593235.1. Taxonomy (NCBI): domain Eukaryota; kingdom Metazoa; phylum Chordata; class Mammalia; order Dasyuromorphia; family Dasyuridae; genus Sminthopsis; species Sminthopsis crassicaudata. The sequence goes on along the minus strand of NC_133623.1, from coordinate 68,022,705 downwards.
AATATCTTGCAAATCTAATCAAATGGCTTTAAGCTGAAAAGGGTGGGGAGGGAGGGATGCTTATGGACTTCTGCCAAACTAGATGCCATAGAGAAATCTGTAGTGAAGAAAGGAAGAAGACTAGTAAGGGAAGCCTCCAACCCAAACCCTTGCCCCACTCCCATCCCAAAGTTCACATGAGATAAAACCGAACAAAGCATTGTTAAGGTCTCCAGGGTCTGTAGACAAATGTCCAAATTTAGTTAAAAAAGAAAATGAACCGGGAGCATGGCAAACCGGACCTCACGGCTATCACTGAGAGTCAGGAGGACAAAACTTATATAAGTGGACCATGGCTTGGGATAGGCATGCTTTATTCAAAAGAAAGAGGAGAGGTAAAAGGAGATGGGCTGAGTGGGATAATGTTGTGCATTAAGGAGACAAATTTGTGCAATGAGAGCCTGGATAGAACAAGGAGATACATGAAGAATTTGAGAAACAGATCACGAACCTGGCCCAGAAGCATGATACAGCAGTGCTGAGCCTTCAATTATCCAGACATCTGTTGGAGCACTCGCTCTGCCAAAAGCAGAGCAGTTAATTTCATCCTTCAAAAGGTGGAAGAAACAACAAGGGGAGACTTTGTGCTGGATCTCACTAGCACAGAGGAACTTGTTGCTAGGGTAGGAATGATAGGAACCTTGGGGAAGAGTTAGAATTCCTGAAGAAAGAAATGAAGGAAGGAAACAAGTAGTTATTCAGCTCAACACTTTCCAAATGTTATCTCATTTGGTCCTTCAAATGATCCTTGGAAAAAGGTGCTATTATTATTCCCATTTTATAATTGAGGAAACTGAGGTGACTTGCCCAAGGCCACACAGCTAATAAATGTCTGAGGCTGGATTTGAACTTCGATCCCCCTGACTCCAGACCTATGGGTAACCTAGCTGCCTCAGAGAAAGGACAGGATGATTCCCATAGATAAAAATTCTACAGGGGAAGAATACCATATCAATATACAATGTCATGCCCTTCTCCTTTTGACCTTTCTTTTGAATAAGACAAAACCATCTTTCAATCATCATTTTCTCCCATCATATCTCAGTGATCCCTAGGAAGTCAAACTTGGCTCCTCTCATCAAGACCTCTTGCATGTTGCCTAAAACTTTGGGACAGTTGAGTTGTTTTTTAAAAAAAATCTAGAGGTTTTAGTGGACTGCAAGATCAATATGATTCAAGGGTGTGATGTGAAAATAAGAAAAGCTAATGGGATCTTGGACTGCGGTAACACAGAAGTGACAGTCCTACTGCCCTCTGTCCTCAGCAGACCTCACGTAGGATATTGAGCTCAGTCCCGGCACCACTTTGGGAAGGGCATCTGTAAGTGAGAGAGTGTCCGGAGGAGGGTGACCATGAATGATGCTGAAGGATCTTGAGTCAAGTCAGATTCAAATAAGTGAAAGAGTTGAGGAGAACATGGAAGCCGTATTTGAATGACCGGCGTGTATAAAAGGGAATCGCCATATTCTGTCTGGACTAAGGGGGTAAAACCAGGAGAAAAGGGTAGAAGTCACAAAGAGGTCAATTTCACCCTGGTATTGGGAAACACTTCTTACATAATGACAGCAAAGTGGATCGCCCTGCCATAAGAAGCAGTAGGTTTTCCCTCCATGGAGATCTTTAAGCAGAAGCTTATTGGGGGGTATGCTCTAGTGGGGAGTTCTTTCGGGCTGCTGAGTTCCCTTTTGAAATTCTGTGATTCTGAGAATAACCAGAGGACCAGGGATCATATCCTTGATGTTGCCATCACCTATAAATGCTCTACTTCCACGCTTATAAATTCTGAAAGTCCCTTATCCAATCCCAAGCTATAATCATCCCACCTCTTCCTCCATCTTGCCATCCCAAATCCTTTCTCGGTCCTCTCTATATCCTCCAATTCCTTCGACACTCATTTCTTTCCAAGGCTAGCATCCCTCATGGAACATCCTCATGCATCCCTTCCCCATCTTGATTCTTTGGTCAATTAGTTCAACTCTGACCTGCCCTCTTCTCTCAAGTCCTTTGCCCCCTTCCACTATTTCTGAGCTCGTCCTGCTGAGCTTCAATCTTGGATGACTGCCTTGACTCCTAAACATGTGCTGTCCAATGAAGCTAGAGAAAATCATGAAACTGCTTACTGGGTCTACTACATAACCTCATCTGGGTCCTCACTGCTGCAAGGCGATCCTTTCCTCCCTTCTTGATTAATTCACTATCCCACTGTACCCCAACAGCTCTACCCAACTTTTCCACTCCTGCTTAGCACAGTGCCTAGCCTTTGATAAATGTTTACCGATTGGCTGACTGGCCACTAGTTAGCTCATTAGATGCATCCCAGAACTAGTCAACTCTTAATGGGCACGTTTTCTTTGGTAAAGGTAAACTTCTTCCGTCTGGGAAAGACAGAACAAAATGACTGCCAGGGAACGAAGCCAAAGACACGGGAGATGTTTAAGAACGCTGCCCTAAATGAGACCAAGTTGCCAAGAATGGACAAACTATGGACCATTTGTCAGATATGCTGAGACCACGCCAGTGGGCTTTGAAAGATCAGGGGCGGTGGGAGATGTGACTGAAAAAGGAAAGTTGTCTTGATCTTCAAAAAGGGAAGAGCATGAAACTTTATAGGCTAGCCACATTGACTTCAATTCCTGACAAAGTTTTTGCTGAGGGGTGTAGAGCAGGTCCTGCTGGACTCACTTTGTGGCCTTTGTTGATAGGGCTTTAAGGCCAGTAGGCCCAAGGGACATGGGATTTTAGCAAAGAGTCCCTGCTCTGTCCTGGGGACAATATAGACAGATGGTCATGGCAGCACCAGAACCCATTTGCCACCTGCTGGTCTCCAAATGCCCTCATCTCCTTCCACTTAGAACCCCTTGTTTTCTAGAGTGGGAATTGGAAGCCCAGAGAAGGGAAGTCACCTACAGAAGCTCACATAGCAAACCACTGGCAAAGGCGGGACAGCAGCTCAGGCTCCGAACTCGGAACCTTCCATTATGCTCCTTATTCTGTATCAAGACCAAGATGGTACCCAGTACCTCCGAGGGCCCATCCTGATTTTTAGAAAGGGATTTTTAGTGGCTGGCCCAGTAATATCTCATGGTAAGAGCTAGACAGTAGCTGTCAGTGACTGACAGAGCTCCCTGAAGCTCTACCCACAGGTTGCAGAATTTGACCTGTTTTAACACATTCTATCTAGCTGATAATACCTAGTCTATTAATATTTTAATTCATTCCACTTGTGGGCTCCTCACCCGTAATGATAGAATCTATTTGAGGAAAAAAAACACGGTATATCAGTGAACAAAGGTCATTGTTGTGTTCTTGTGGGTCCCGCTCTTCATTCTCTCTGTAATTTCTTTGCCTCTCGATTGATTTAATTTAACGTTGTTTTGGATTTTTGCTTATTGAACACCGGTAATAGGGTGTTTGCCACTCTCCCTGCCATTACCTATCCTTGGATCGTGATGGTCATGTTTTATACAAATCCTCTGGAGAACCTTTACTTATCATGAGGAGTGGGAATTGCAGTAGTGGAAGTCAGCCTTGCCCAAAACTCCATTAATATAAGTGGGCCCGTTGCTCTCATGATGTTTTATATGCTGCATCAAGTAGGGCCATACCTGCCTCTGTGGAGCCGGGGAAATAGACTTTATTATATACCCTTATAGCTTTAATCACTCAACATCCTTCTTGCAGTATGCAAGTTGTTATTGGATTTGGTCCTTGTCCAAATTAAAGTTGGAAAACCCCAAAGGGAAGAAGGAGAAGGATGACTCTGTAAACTTTGAAGCACTATATAAATGGGAGTTATTCTTGTCATCATGATGAACACTACTTATCGTTTTAGGAAATAAACAAAATTAAAATGGTATGTGGTTTCATATGGCATGAGCCTCAAAGATGTTTGATGTGCAGGGGGAAAGAGAGATGTTCGTGACTCCAAAGCTTCTGGTCTGGATCGTGTGTTCTTCTGTGTGCCTTGTTGGTGTCTCATGCTTGTGTTAAGTCATAAAGGGAACTCCCAGTGAGGAAACTCCCTCTACCGATGCATAACAGCAACTGCTCTGCAAACTTTTCCAAGCACCAAGACGCTGAAGTATCACCGAGGGTCTCGCAGCCCGGATGTGGCAAAAGACCCGGATGCCCGGTCTTCCCGACTCCAAGGCCACCTTCTAGGCACGATACCGGGCTGTCCCTTCTGGCTTCTGGGAGCCATAAAATAAATCGCAGAATCACAGAACTTCCGAATTGGAAGGGACTTTGGTGATCGTGTTGCTAGTCCAACCCGTAACCTCAAAAACAAATTCCTTCAACAGCATATCCAGTGATCCTAGCCTTTGCTTGAGGGACTCCCAGGAAGGGCAAATCACCACCACCTCCCAAGGCAGCCCATTTTACTTCAGGGAAGCACTCCTTGGTAGGTAGTTTTTCCTGACATCAAGTCTAAATTTGCTTCTTTGCAAATTCCACCTGGTACAGCCATTTGGGGCAAAACAGAACATGTCTAATCCCTTTTCCACATATCATCCTTTCAAGGACTTTAACACAGGTCTTGCATCACCCCTCAGTTTTCTTTTCTGCAGCCTAAATGCCCCCACTTCTTTCAACCAATTTCCATAGGGCAGGAATTGGAAGTCCTTCACTATCCTGGGAGGCTTCCTCTCCACACTACAATAAATATACTCCCCAGAACTCACTACAACATTCCAGATGAGGTGTGTGTGACCGGAGCAGGACACAACAGGATCATGACCTGATCCTAGTAGTTTTCTTGACCATCATATAATACTTGATTCATATTGAATCGCTAAAACTCTGATTTTTTTTTTTAAAGAAAAGATGCTGGCTGTCCATGTTTCCTCCATCTTGGATTTGCAAAGGTTATTTTTAAACATGAAGTGCAAGCCTCAATTTTTAAACCTGTTGCTTTGCTTTTTATTGGATTTGGTCCAATGTTCTAACCCATCAAGATCTTTCTGAATTCTATCTTTTTTTTTTAAGTGCAAGCCTCGATTTTTAAACCTGTTGCTTTGCTTTTTATTGGATTTGGTCCAATGTTCTAACCCATCAAGATCTTTCTGAATCCTATCTCTCTTTCTTTTTTTTTTCCCAGCGTGTTAGCTATTCCTCCCAGCTTTGTAACATGTGCAAATTGGATAGGCGTGCTATTTCTGTCTTATTCAAACCAAAAAGTTTATACTAATACGGGACCAAGCACACATGGAACTCCAAAGAAGCCCTCCTACCAAGCTGACATTGAATCACAAATGAAGACTCTTCAGGTCCCACCATTCAACCAGTCCTGCCTCCATGTAATTAGCCTATAATGTAGCTCACATCTTTCCATCTTTTCTATAAGAATTGCATGAGAGACTTTATCAAATGCATGGTTAGAATCCAGGGAAACTGTCTTAAGGGAAATATCAACAGCATTCCCCTAATCTACCAGTTAAGTAAACCTGTTAACAAAGGAAATGAGTTGAGTCTGACATGACTTGATCCTGAAGCCAGGCTGACTCCTTGCTTCCTTTTCCAGATGTTTGTTCACCATCTCTTTAATCTGGAATGTTTACAGGAATCAAGTTCGAGTTCATTGCTTTATCATTTACAGGCTCTAGTTTCTTTCCTTTTGGAAATGGCCATTTGAGTAGAGAGAAGGTGATAGACGGGCAGATATTGTGAAGGTAAAACCAATAGGTTGTTGAGTTTTTTTCAGTCGTATCCAAGTCTTTGTGACCCCATTTGGGGGTTTTCCTGGCACAGTCACTGGAATAGCTAGCTAGGTGATACTGTAGTGGATAGAGCCCCGGGAACTGGCTTAGAGTCAGGAAGATTCATCTCCCCACGTTGAAATCTGGTCTCAGATACTAATTAGCTGCATGATTCTTGGTAAGTCATTTTCCCTTGGTTTGCCTCAGTTTCCTTATCTGCAAAATGAGCTGGAGACAGAAACATAGCGCTGTCAAGAAAATCCCAAATGGGGTCCTCAAGAGATGGACACGACCACAACAAACATCAATCGATTGGATATGGTGAGTTGTGACTAAACAAAGCCAAAGATGAATTTAGGTTTTACAACTTCTAGCCTGGGAAGATGGTGGTACCTTCAACAATAGAGGGAAGTTAGCAACAATACAGGGAAGAGCAGCTTTGTGGGGAAAGCTGAGTTTCATTTTGGACCTGATGAGTTTGAGTTGACCACAGGGACATGTAGGTGGAGATTTCCAGCAAGCAGTTAATAATTGTAGCAGGGAAGAGATTAGGGTGAAGGGCTGGATCTGGTAGTCATATGCATAGTCAGCTGAACAAAACCATGAGAGTGAAAGTGTAGAGGGGGAAAAGAAGCATAAATTACTGATAGAGCCTGAGGGTTGGGCTGGATCAAGGGAAGAAAGGATTTGAGTAAGTTTATAGGCAATGATAAAGGAGTTCTCAGAGAGAGAGAGATTGAAGGTGAAAGGGAGGGAATGATCCAGGAAGCAAAAGTCCCAAAGAGTTAGAGGACAGGCAATGGGATTCGGGAAAGAAAGAGAATAATCGGCCTTAGCAAAGCAAAGGATCAGAAGAGGAGAGGATAAGGATGGGTAGAGAAACTCTCCAAGGTGTGATGGATGGAAGAGGAGGATAGTCACGATTTGATCAATTTCATCAATAAGTATTTATTAAGGGGACAGCTAGGTGGTGCAGTGGATAGAGCACCGGCCCTGAATTCAGGAGGACCCGAGTTCAAATCTGGTCTCAGACACTTAACACTTCCTAGCTGTGGGACCCTGGGTAAGTCACTTAACCTCAGCCTCAGGGGGGGAAAAATATTTATTAAACATCTACTGTTTGCCACACATTGTGCTGGGCCCTAAGAATACAAATACAAAACCAAAATTACCCCACCCTTCAAAAATTGAAATCTAATACCAGAGATGTATTTTTGTATGTGTGTCATACAGCCCTTTGGAATTTACTCTCTTAACTTGCCCTGTCACTAGCAGGTTGAGTCCCTAGCAGGGCATTTGGGGTTTAGGGGAACCTTGTGAGTAAGCCCTCCTAACTCTGGAGTTCAGGAGCCCCCCACTGGAGAATAATCAGTTCCCCTTGACAATCAGTCAACAGATTCACCTAACTTTGACAAAAGGCATCTACTCAACTGGCATGGCAGAAAAAGGAGTTAGAGAGCTTTTCCCATTCCCAAACTTAGGGAATGGGAATACACACAGAATCCCGGAGGGAAGTGGGAAAGAGGAGCCGGGAATACCTGTACAAGTAACAAGGTATTTGTCAGGAACATGTGACTGAGGCGAGTTAAATGTCTGCCACAACAGAGCTTTGATGTGCTTTCTTTTTTCACTCTGGGTCCCACTGATGGTGTCGGATAATGAGTGGCTCAGTGGGTAGCCTGGGCTGGCTCCTCTTAGGACATGGTAGCCCCCCTGATCGGGATGTACCCCAGCAGTTGAGTGGATCAGCCAGGTTTGCTGTTGTCTAGATCTGTGGTTGCCCTGGGCACAGGGATGCCGCATGTGGGACTGGGCCAAGCAGCTCACTGGGTCACCGGGCTCTTCAGAGACAACTGGCCATGGACCAGATCAACAGGACAAACTCCCTGAAATCACTTCCCAGTGGACGGTTGCAACCAACTTAGCTTAGTATTGCTGGTGGGGGTTTTCCTGGAGTATTACAGTGATCTTTTCAGCTTAGGAGCTATTGTGTTCTTTCTTCAACTCTTGGCTTAGGATTGGGAGTCAGCGCTGAGGCTCGTGGGCCCTGAGGCTCCCCACCTCTAGGTGAGAGGGAAAGGGGGAAGAGGTCTAGCCTCCCACTTGTACAATCCTTCCTGCTTCACCACATGATTCCCCGGATGAGGGACTCCACTGTTTCTTAGGGTGAGCCAGTGACACTTCGGAGATCTGGGTCAGAGTCTTATGCAGATGAGTGCTTGGGGACAAAGGTCTGGAGGCCACCAGATTCCAGGAGATTCCAGGCCCAGGAACAAGTTCATTGTCTCGGCCGGCCTTTTCGAATGCAGCACACATATGCCAGCCCTTTCAGAGTGGGGAATGCTCGCCTTACATCCCGAAGGACGAGCATTTACATTTCCAATGGCTCCAACTTTGTCTCTTTGGGGCTTTTGACTTGGTGCAAGTCTAAATGGGGAACTACTGCACTTACACTAGTATTTTAAAAACACATAGGAAATAGATAACCTGGCCCAAGGAGAGTGCCCGCAGCTGAGGGGAAACAGGAAAATCCTGGCCTGGTTTTAGACCTGCTGGACTTTGCCATCTAGGCCCAGCGGCCCCCTCACCCAGAATTCCTCAGCACCTGGAGGCCTCCTCACTCAGGGACAGCTCCTGCTCTCCTCCCACTCTGGAGTTCCTCCCAGGGGCTGGGGGGAGGGGCAAGACCCATTCCCCCTCAGGTATCAGTTTGGGAGTCTATGGGCCAGTACCCCCCAAATCCCTCCAGGTGCTACCCCCTGCCACTTTTCAACTTTCTTTTGTGTTGCTTTCCCCTTTGAATGGAAGGAATTGTGTTTCTTTTTGCTTTCAGTTGTCCCCCAGGGCTAAGCAAAGTGTCTGGCACTTTCTCAGTGTTTCAGAAAGGCTCATTGCCTGGTAGCCCCCAGCTGAGCTCCGAGGGAAGGGGTGCATTCCAGCCCCGAGGAATGCCGGGAATGCACCAGGCCTCCAGACATGGGAAATGTTTTGTCCCTACAGAACTGGAAAAAGGAATCCCAGTTGGATGGACATGGCCATCCACTGAGCCAGAAGGAGGGGGTGGGGAGATGGAGCTGAAGTGGACTCCAGGAGTGGGTGACTGGCAGTGGAGAAGACATGGGTAAAGTGGGGAGCAGAGAGCCTGACTCCTGAGGTCGGCCCAGTGCCGGCCCCCTGAAAAGTAGGAGCAGAGAAGGAAGATGGCAGGTAGGAAGAAGAGCTGGGAATCAGCAGGGCAAGACAGTGGAGGGGGAAGAAGGGCAGACATTGCTCCAGTGGCCAGTTGTGGTTTTAAGGCTTTCCAGATTCTTTGTGAAGAGGGAGGGCTCACTGGACAGGGGAGGGATGGCTTTGGAAACAATGGTGATATGAAAACAAAGAGAGCAATGCATTTTTAAAAGGAACACAAATTGAAACTGAATGATATGTAACTATAATAATCAGATGTGGCCCAGGGAAGAGATGAGAAAAAGCGCTTCTTTCCTCTCTTTGCTGAGGAGGAGGGCTAGGGAATGGGGAACACTGCATAAACTGTCACACTCGGTTAATGAGTTGGTTAGTTTTTCTGAACTGCTTTTATTTCACTCTCTTTGTTAGGGGGAATGGCTCAGCGGTTGGAGAAAGAAAGAAGGAGGGATATTTGGGGAAATGAAGGTGATAGGAAAACAAAAGATATCAATATATATATTTTTTTTAACAAAGAAAGTAAAGACTCAGTTTTCTTATAACCTTCCTGTTTCCCCAAACAACAGGGGCCTTCATCTAAGTTACCCTGATCTCTTAAAGGCACCGGAAACGGAAAGGAAGGTGAGACCCACACAGAGAGACACAGAGAGACAGACACAGAGATACAGAGACACAGACATACAGAGAGATGGCTAAAGAGACATACAGAGACAGGGAGAGACATACAGACAGAGACAGAGAGAGACACACAGACAGAGACATAGAAAGACATACAAAGAGACAGAGAGACACAAGAGAGAAAGGAGGTGGAGAGACACACAGACAGAGACACAGAAAGACATACAAAGAGACAGAGAGACACAAGAGAGAAAGGAGGTGGAGAGACACACAGACAGAGACACAGAAAGACATACAAAGAGACAGAGAGACACAAGAGAGAAAGGAGGTGGAGAGACACACAGAGACACAGAAAGACATACAAAGAGACAGAGAGACACAAGAGAGAAAGGAGGTGGAGAGACACAGACAGAGACACAGAAAGACATACAAAGAGACAGAGAGACACAAGAGAGAAAGGAGGTGGAGAGACACAGACAGAGACACAGAAAGACATACAAAGAGACAGAGAGACACAAGAGAGAAAGGAGGTGGAGGCGGAGAGGGAGGAAGAGAGAGACTTTTTGGCTACCCAAAGGTGCAAATAGTACAAGCCAACTTGACTGAAAGAGAGCGGAGAAGTTATTGGAAGGAAGGTAGCAGCACGTCAGGTGGTTTTACAGGGCCAGGATTCTCAGAACGAATACATCACTGAAGCACAAGTGCCCACACAAATCTTTCCCATTCCTTTGGGTGCACCAGTGTTTCCCCAGATTTTGAACCAAATGGGCCCATGCATTTTGCTCCTTCTATCCCCCTCCCCACTGTCCCCTACACCCCCAATCAGAAAAGTGCCCACGGCCTCCTTTATCTTATGGGGAGGCAACAAAGGACTCGTTATGGAATCAGAAAGCCCCGGCTTAGATTCATGGCCCTGGTACTAAAGTAACCCTGAGCAGGTGATTTCACTGTCCTGGGCCTCAGTTTCCTCCCCTGTAAAATGAAGGATACCCAAGTTCCCTTTCAGCTCTAGAGCTCTCTGATCCTATAGCTCCCTCACACTCTCTCCCCAGGTAGGAAGAAGTATAATTGAAAGACGAGCAGTGCTTGGGCTGGGGTGACTGGAAACTAGAAAAGGGGACGGAGAGATGCTCCTCCTTTCTGTGGTAAGAGCAAAGTAAAGAAATTCCAAAGGATGTCTTGCTCATACAGATAAAGGTCAATTTTCTTTCAAGATGTCCTTCAGATAGATGTCTGTCTAGCTGAGAGCCACCTAAGGCCCAGAGTTATTGGCAAATCTCTGCCAAAGATAATAAAGATTCGATTTCCCTAAACCACGAGAAGACCTTCTCCAGCAGCTGCTTCTGCCATGGTTTCTTGCCCAGAAATCTGGTTCCTGGCCCGATTCGTCCTTTCTAGGAAACACTAGCCTGGTTTCTGTTCTTTTTCTCGGGCTCTGGGACCCACTACCATTCTTCCTTGTGGCTCTGTGGATGTGGACGCATTAGGTACACAGTCGGTTAATACTGTCGGTATCTTCTGTTCGATGCAGTAAAGAGGTCTCCGAGGAAACCGCACAGGGCAATTGTGCCCGCTTCTGCTGGAGTTCTTGGAAAGCTATTGGTCCGGCATTTATTGAGTTGAAACTTTATTATATGTGTCCCCAAGGACATCAGCAGGAGGAGAATTTTCTCAACACAATCGGGATTAGCTAAGAGTATGCTCAATGGCTACCCTGCACATTTTAGGATGGGTACTTTCTCTCTCCCCCATATCACCCCCTGCTGCCAGCCCTCCCTCCCACCTCCCCCCACCCCACCTCAGGCATAGTTGCCCTGGTCTACGTTGGGCAGGGCATGTTTACGAAGTCACAAATAAGAGTGGTACTTTGTACTCCTCCACAACCTTTCATGGAACTCATCAAAGTGGATTCCAGGAAAAGTGTGTTGATGTCACAATACACAAAAGAAGCTTTACAGGTTTGCTCTACCCCCCCCCCCCCTTTCCCACCTCCTCCCCAGCGCTTTATATGGCTACTGCAAGGGATAAGAATGCCAACTGCAAATAAACTAAATCTAATGAGACAGACTAGAAAGCACCGGAGGCTAACTCCAACTGAGGTTCTTGGGGGCGTGTGTAACCCCCGTAAGACATCTGATTAAAAAGAATGAGAATTGACAACAATGAAATAATTCATTGAGCTTTGGGACGTTATGCCCACTGAAAGAGACATTAAGTGATTTGCCTACTACCATTCTTGGATTCATATGAGATTTCATCAAGGTGAATATTCCCTCCAGTGGTGGGTGTAGCACTCCATCCTGTGTGACTCTTGGCTATGGCCTTCCATAAATCATCCCACCATACACTGAACTAATAACAGAGACAACTCACTCAAGCTTGCTAAAAATAATCACGCATTCAGCAACCATTTATTAAGTTTGTATTATGTGCCAGGTACTGTGTTCGGGGCTGGAGATACCAAGACAAAACCCCCCAGGGACTTCTCCAGTCAGCATTTGGAAGGAGAACCTTGAACAGTTTAGTCACGTACCTATGGATGTCTTGGCAACTGCTGCTTCTTGTCTTCCAGGATCCATTCTTCAAGGGTTCCCTTATACTCTTCCCTCCCAGAAATGCCGACCCCCTGGCTGTTGATGTCTAAATCCCATTCCCCAGCCCCGGTGACTGTTTCTTTTCCCCTTCCCTCCACCTCAGCCCTGGAAAACAAAGCAGGCCATCTTTTGCCTCAGTTTTCCTACTTAGCCTTTAAATGCCCAATGGATGTGCTCAAACTAAGACCAGGAGAAGATCTTAGCTTAAAAAGGGCAAATTTTCCAACTGCATCTGGGGCCATAGCTAATCATGCGGACCTATGTCTCCCCGCTGGACTCCCATGTGTCTCTGGAGGAGGGAGCTTGATGACTTTGCCCAGTTCTGCCTCACCTAGATCCAATTCATTTGCAAGTTAAGGCGGTACTTTCCTGATGTCATTGGTCCTTTTAGAGAACACAAAACAAACAACCAAACTGCCCTCATTCCCAGTTTGGAGTCAGTACTTCGCCTATCTATGCTCAAACTTCCTAATGAGCAAACTTCTAAACCTTTGCTTTCCCCACTCCTTCCATCTTCTGCCTCTTACTAAGACCTTGCTCTTGCCTGATGATGATGATCCCTGGCCACTCCTTCTAGTACTTTCCCTCGTCATCCTCGTCCATGTGTGTGTGTGAGTGTGTGAAATTAGAATGCTCCTTGTTCCCCATTGCCACAACCACACTCTCCCTCTATGGCCATAACTCAGCAATCTCTCCTCCTTTGAGGCTTAGGAGACCCAAATTTAGCACCCCATTCAGACCCCGGGGTCTTCTTCCTTCCTCAATGAGTTTAGTCCTTCCATCTTGTCTATTCCCCTCATACTAGAGGACTTCAACATATAAACTGATACTTGAGTACAATAACTTTCCAGGCCCCTGATCTACTCAGTGTCCACGATCCTCTCCACCCTACTTAAGTCACACACATTTTGGAGCTCATTTTGGAATATGGTATGAGATCTTGCTCTCAATCTAATTTCTGCCAACTCTTTTTGTCAAATGGTGAGTTCTTACTCCAGGAGGTGGGATCTCGGAGTATATCAAACACCAGCGTGTTTGCTTCTGTGTATCATACATCTCATTTCTTTCGCCCACGGACCTTTCTCTTTCTTAACCAGTACCAATATTTTTTGATAATTACTGTTATGTGGTATAGTTTGAATTATGAAACTGCTAGACTTCCTTCTTTTCCACTCCCTCTCCCCATTATTTTCCTTGAGATTCCTGACCTTTTGTTCCCCCCCGATGAAGCTTGTTATTTTTTTTTTCTGCTCTATAGGTCATTTTCTAGTTCCTTTGCTAGTTTGATTGACATGGAATTAAGTAAATTATTTTAGACAGTATTTTCATTTTGTTATATTGCCTGCCAATTATTTTAAAATCTCTCCTTGACCTTATTTTTGGGGTCATTTGCTTTTGTTAGCACATGCCTTAAATTTTCTTTCATATTTTCAGTCTTTTGATAGCGTTCTAATATTTCTTCACTTCCAGAGGTTGGGTTTCCCCAGACCTTTGAGGTTCTAAGTGTTGGATCGTCATGATCCTCTATATAATCTCAAAGTGGAAAGGTAGGGACCCCAGAGATGCCCTGCTCATTAGTGGTCCATGGGGCTTCCACATAGAGCTTTCTAGCCTCAATGGGACTTCAACTTAGGCCTTTCCAACCTTCCTAGGTCTTGCTCAAGGAACCCTCTACTTCTGCTGACTCCACACACAGAACCTTGCAGGATTCAAATGTTTCTGGTATGTCTCTGGACGTCCTGGGAGGCTTCTTGTTTTTTTTTTCATTGTCTCTGCTTTTTCTGTTGGGCCCCCTTTCCAACTGCCCATGTGTTTCTCACTGACATATTGTGCAGTTCCATTTCCCATTGGATTTCCTGATTGTTATTCAGTCCGGTACAAATTTCTAATTTCTCTTGCAATAGGGAGTGGAAGCTAAGTGGTCTGTGGCCATTTAGGCAGCCATATTGGTCAGACTGTGACTGATTTCCTGTTGTCTCCCCTTACTCCAATCCATTCTCTTCTGATTTTCCTAAAGCACAGGTTGGACCATGTTCGTCCCCCTGCTCAGGAACTCCAGGGGCTCCCTACCTCCTGCAGGATCAAATATCCAATCCTGTGTGGGGGATTTCATAACCTAGCCCCTTCTGCCTTTCTAGTCTTCATATACTTCACTTGCCTCCAACCATTCCACAATCCATTCTCACTGGCCTACTTTCTTCTCACTCTACCTCAAGTGATTCAGTGGATAGAGCTTTGGGCCTGGAGTCAGGAAGACCTGAGTTCGAATCTCATACACTTACTGGCAATTTTGCATGTGGCCTCCCCAGAGTTACTTGAAGGCAGCAACTGTTTTTTATCTTTCTTTGTATCCCACTACTTGGCACGATGACACATAGTGGGTGCTTAACAGTCATCTGACTCACTGAAACAGAAGTTATCTCAAGAAATTCAATTCTGTTGTGGAAAATAATGTTAAGTATATACGCCATCATTAGCTTTTCTTTTGAATACTACCAATGCTCCTGCTTCTGCTTTCACTGCAAATGGCTATTTGGTTTCCCCTCCCAGCCTCCACTTGTTTCTGCCTCCACATCTTTTCCATCACTGCCAGATCAAGATATTCTGTATGGTGAGCTGACCATAGCATTCTTGGTCCCAATTCTTCAATAGCTTCCTGTCACCTACCAAGTCAAGTTTACGCTTGTTAGTTTGGGATTCGGAGCCACGCAATGATTGACACATCCTCTTATGTCCAACCTTTCCCATAGTGCACTGTCCTCATGGCCATATCCTCCACTGTTCCTCGTTTGATTGATGCTGTGTTTCCCCTTCTCTGTGTCTTATACCTAGAATGTTTTTACCCTCAACTCTGCCTCATGGAATACTGAGAGGCCTGCAAGACACAGCTCAAATGCTACTACCAATCTTGCTCTCCCTAATAGACTATAAGCTCCTTAAGTGAAGAGCCTCAGTATTCCTGTTCCCAGTCCCAGAGTCCTAGCAGAGTTCTTTGCACAGAACAGGTGCTCAATGGCTATTTATCTGACCAAGATCACTCTTAAAAAAACACATTTGGATTTAGATCTTTTTTTAAACATCACCCACATTTCCCAGCATATTCCTCCCCTCCATAGGGCCATCCATTATAACAGAGAGTTACAATGAGGGGAAAATAATAGTTCAGCAAAACCCACCAACCCCACATCCATAGTCCTTCACCTCTGCTCTTTTCTCTCTAGTTTTCCCTCAAGAGATTGCAGAATCTTTGAAACAGTCAGCAATTAGGCAGGCCCGGTGCCATCCTCTACTCCTCATTCTCCCTCATCCATCTATGTCCACTCACTTGCCAGGACTTTGAATTTCTACTTCCATGACAAGCCTCCGATCTTATTTCTGTCTACTCATAGCGACTAGCACTCTGGTTCAAACCTTTAGCACCTCTTGCTTACATATCAGGCAGTGTAGTGAGTACAGTACTGGGCCTGGAGTCAGAAATAACTGAGTTCACATCCAGCTTCAAACATTTACTAGCTATATGAAGCTAGGCAAATCATTAAACTTCTGTCTGCCTCAGTTTCCTCAACTGTAAAATGGAGATAATAATAGTACCTGTCTCCTTGGGTTGTTGTCAGAATCAAATGATTTAATATTTGTAAAGTGCTTAGCACAGTGCCTGGCATATGGTAGATGCTTAAAAAGTTTTCTTTTTTCCTTCCTCTCTCCCTCCCTTCCTTCCTTCCCTCCCTCCCTTCCTCCCTTCCTCCCTTCCTTCCTTCCTTCCTTCCTTCCTTCCTTCCTTCCTTCCTTCCTTCCTTCCTTCCTTCCTTCCTTCCTTCCTTCCTTCCTTCCTTCCTTCCTTCCTCCCTCCCTCCCTTCCTTCCTTCCCTACTTCCTTCCCTTCTCTTTCCCTCCCTCCCTCCCTCCTTCCTTCCTTCCTTCCTTCCTACCTTCCTCCATCCTTCATCCCACCTCCCTCCCTCCCTCCCTCCTTCCTTCCTTCCTTCCTTCCTTCCTTCCTTCCTTCCTTCCTTCCTTCCTTCCTTCCTTCCTTCCTTCCTTCCTTCCTTCTTTCCTTCTTTCCTTCCTTCCTTCCTCCCTTCCTTCCCTCCTTCCTTCTCTTCCTTTTTCCCTCCCTCCCTCCCTCCGTTCCTTCCTTCCCTCCCTCCCTCCATCCCTTCTTCCCTCCCTCCCTCCCTCCTTCCTTCCTTCCTTCCTTCCTTCCTTCTTTCCTTCTTTCCTTCCTCCCTTCCTTCCCTCCTTCCTTCTCTTCCTTTTTCCCTCCCTCCCTCCCTTCCTCCCTCCCTCCCTCCCTCCCTCCCTCCCTCCCTTCCTTCCTTCCTTCCTTCCTTCCTTCCTTCCTTCCTTCCTTCCTTCCTTCCTTCCTTCCTTCCTTCCTCCATCCCTCCTTCCCTACTTCCTTCCCTCCCTCCTTCCCTCCTTCCTTCCTTCCTTCCTTCCTTCCTTCCTTCCTGCCTTCCTGCCTTCCTGCCTTCCTGCCTTCCTGCCTTCCTTCCCTCCACATTACAATAGCTTTGTAGCTAGAACCCTTGCCTCAAGCCTCTCCTATGATATGCACATATCAGAATGTAAACTTGAGATGGGGTACTCTCACTTTTACCTGTTTCTAGCACCCAGCATAATGACTGGAACATTATCATTAAGAAGCATTTATCACAGTGCCTACTATATCTATCAGGCAGTGTGTAAAGCACTGGGGGTGCAAAGAAAGGCAAAAAAAAAAATCCAAACCAACCCCCCCCCCCAATCCTTGCCCTAGAGAAGCTCACAATCTAACGGGGAGGTATCAGGCACACCACTGGAACAGATCAGTTTTCTAGAGGGTAGCTGGGCTGCAATCTCAGAGGGAAGCCTCTAGTAGTGGGATGGGGGCGGGGGGAAGAAGAGCAGAGCAAGTCTCCTGCAGATGGTAGGATTTGAGCTGAGTCTTGAAGGAGGCCAAGGGCGGAAATAGGAGCGCCACATTTGCTGATTGATTGATGTCAACATTTTGCTTTAAAAAACCAAACCATCTTCTCCTATATTAAAGACACAGTGATTTATTTAACAAAAAGGAACTCACCTTAACATTCATTGAACAGAAAACTAATCTCTCTCATAAGCAAAGACAAGGAGAAAACACAGCTGGACTCAGAGTCAGGAAGCCCTGAGCTTAAATTCTCACTTGGACACAGGCCCAAGCATTTGGCTTCTTTCAGACTCAGTTTCCTCATCTGTAAAGTGGGGATACTGTCCAGGTTGTTGTGAAGATTAAGTGAGATAATTGTCATGGTGCATACATAAAGTATAGTCCTTCACTTCTGTTAACTAGTAGACAGAAAAACTAATTAGATTTATGCTTTTTGATTCATGTAATCAAACTTTATCCATCAGTGTGCAAACAATACACTCCTTTAAGAACAAACCATTCCTGGATGTTGATGAGGTTTTGATACCCCCCCCCTTCCCAGACTCCCCAAGGTTCCCTCTCTGACCAGCCTGCGGCCTTGTGTGTCGATTCAGGTGATTTTCTAGAATTTTGCCGTCAATCAGCAGCGCCTTTAGGCCACCCCAGGCTGCTTGAATCTCCAGCAGGCAGAGGAGGGAAGGAAGGAGTCAGACCTCCTAGCACCCTTGGAACAAGCTAATGGCTGGGGCCTCTGGTGTGAGCTGTCTATACTTTTAGCTATGGGGGTTCCAAAGTTGTTTACCACATAATTTGATTGGTAGGTTTTGCTTTAAAATCCCCGCTAAAATTGTTGATAATATTTTTCATGGGTGTTTCATCTCATCAGAGAATCTGCACAGATCTATCGGTCGGGTAAGATAACACATGTGCTGTTTCCTATATTGTTCCACACAGATGCTTATCTTGTTTTGGAAAAACAGCTGAAGAACAAAATGGAGGCAAAACCAAAATGGCTTCACTTATGCTAGGTTGCCAAACCAGCTTATTAAGGTAAAACACACACACACACACACACACACACACACACACACACACACACAAACACACACACACACACACACACACACACACACACACCACTCTTTCTAGAATAACACATTGCAAAATGTTCTACAAGCCTTAAAGGTATTGTAGAAAAGCCAGCTAGATTTATTTTTAGAGAGTGTAAATCCAGTGTGCGGGCACCTCAGGCCAAATGTATGGACAGCTCTGACCCATGACCTGTGCCCACCTCTGCTTACACTGGGCTTGGGGGGGAGAGTGCTCTCTCTATAACCCTTCAGGCCCCAGAGAAAGTAGTGCAAACACACCAGTGGCCTGACCCCTAACCTGTCTGAGGTTATTAAAGCAAGAAAAGGGATGTTACAATAAACCATGACGTTTGCACTCGTAAATGGAGAAAAATCATTGAAATTATGTTCTGTTGCCTTTGTTGCAACTCACGGGGGCAAAGAACTCGGTCCTCTGCTAAGAGGTGAGATTGTCTTCATGCTTTTATCACCAGGAGGTCTCCTGTAGAGCGCCCCTAGCACCTGTGCTTGGCCCCCAGCTGTTTACCGGTTTTTATCAATGGTTTGGATAAAGGCAGAGATAGCAGGCTTATCTCACCTGCAGGTGACACGGAGTGGGGAGGGACAACTGACAGGATGCAAAAAGGTTCAGTGAACAGGGCTGAAATCTAATGAGATGGAATTTAAATGGGCTACTTGCTATGAGAAATATCTGTGCCAGTATCAAGGGCGTCCTTGATGAGGGGATTAGGAGAAAGTGATATTCCCCAATGGATCACAATTTTCCCATCACACAATTGGCTGAAAAATGGGAATGATGACAACATTTTTCTCTGCTTACTGTTTGTCGACTGGAGAATGCCTTTGATTCAGTCGAGCCAATTGCTGCCTTAAGTTTCTAGGAAGGTGTCCCCCTTGCAGGTGTCAAAATCACACAAGGTTCCTTGAAAGATAGAATAAGAGAGAGAATTGAGTTTGATGATCCTCTGATTAGTCATAAGCAGAGAGGCAGAAAACAGGAAGGCAATTGCTCTCAAAGGTGTCTGCGCCATCATGGAGGAGAGCCAGCCCAGAGTCCAAGTGGAAGAAGGATTCCCTCTCTGTGC
This sequence comes from Sminthopsis crassicaudata, assembly GCF_048593235.1. NCBI lineage: Eukaryota > Metazoa > Chordata > Mammalia > Dasyuromorphia > Dasyuridae > Sminthopsis > Sminthopsis crassicaudata. The sequence continues at coordinate 68,003,508 of NC_133623.1, read as the reverse complement.
TGAGGTCCTTTAGATACTCATGGCGTGGCTGATATTCTACAGATTACATCAAGCTCCTGAACTTCTGGAGAGTCTTCCATAGGAGAAACATAAATACACAAAAGAGTTTGGACTAAGCGCCCACATTGGAAAAACAAGTGGATGAAGACTGTCTATTATCTACACCACTTCTTACCCTTTTTGGTGTCATGGATATAAAACTTATGGAACCCTTTTCAAAATATTATTTGAAATGAACCAAATAAAATAGAGAGGATTAGAAAAGAAGTCAATTGTATTGAAACACAATTATCAAGAGTTTTAAAAACCAACTGGATGAAAAAAATTATAAATAAAATTAAAAAAAAAACCCAACTTGGATGAGAAGTTAAGAATCCCTGTTTTAGGCTATTAGATGAAGTTGAAAAAATAGAGCTCATTACTCTCTCTCTCTCTCTCTCTCTCTCTCTCTCTCTCTCTCTCTCTCTCTCTCTCTCTGTCTCTCTCTCTCTCTCTCCCCCTCTCTCTCTCTCTCTCTCTCTCTCTCTCTCTCTCTCTCTCTCTCTCTCTCTCTCTGTCTCTCTGTCTCTCTGTCTCTCTCTCTGTCTCTGTCTCTCTGTCTCTGTCTCTCTCTCTCTCTCTCTCTCTCTCTCTCTCTCTCTCTCTGTATTTCTGTCTCTCTGTATTTCTGTTTGTCTCTGTGTCTGAGTTTGTCTTTCTGTCTGTTTCTCTGTCTCTGTGTCTGTCTCTCCTCTGTCTCTATTCTTTTTTCTCTCCTTTCCTCCTAAGATATTTACACACACACACACACACACACACACACACACACACTTGCAGGATCTGTTCAAAATACACACACACACACACACGAATCATATGTATATCTTGGACAGACTGAAAATGGACAGTGATTTGGGCTCAGATGAAGGGAAGGAAGAGAATGGAGTAGATTGCTTTGGGAAAATTGTGAAGTTCTTTTAACGAATCCAATCTTCTCCTGGAAACCAAGGTCCATCTTTTTAATGCCCCCAATTTTCCAGTGTCATTGTATGACTGCAAATCTTGGAACACTAGAATTTCTAAAGAAATGAAATTCAGGTTCCCCTAAGGGGTAATGAAGGCACATGGTGGGCATGAGTTGTTTGCAAAAAATTGTGTTAAATTTGTTTGTTAAACAAGAAATTATGAAGGAGATGGGTCATAAAGCAGAAGTGTCAAACATGTGACCCATAAGACTTGTCAACTCCGCTTAGCCAGATTAAATTGGGAAATCTTTAACAAAATAAACAAAAATACAGTAAAATATAGATAATGTTAATATGTGGTTTTCTAAATCAATATGCAGCCAGGAGAGATGCTTTTGAAGGGCTTTATGACTTCATTTCTATTTAAGATTGATATAAAGGATGTCTTAAAGAAGGTGAGTAAAAAAAAAGAAAGAAAATCAATAATCTACATAGAAATATACATATGCTCCACTGGTATCCTAACAATGTCAAAGAAAATGAGCAACTCCCACCCCCTGCAATTTATTCTTTGATTCCCCTGTGGCAAACTTAGTTTGCAACCACTAATAATAAGAAAAATGCAAATGCAGACAACTCTGAGATTCTATCTCATCAAATTGGCTATCAATATCAAATTGACCAAGATGATAAAAGATGAAAGTAGCAATTGTTTCAGGGTCTCTGGGAGGATAGCATCCTAATGCCTACCAAAGTATAGGTAAAGTTATGACCTAGTTCAACCATTTGGGAAATAATCTTGAACTTCATCCCCAAGCTACTAAACTCTGTAGAACTTTTGAACCCAAAATATTGCTCCTAGGCGCATACATACACACACACACACACACACACACACACACACACACACACACACACACATATATATATATATATATATATATATATATATATATATATATATATATATATATATATATATATATATATGTATATAGTCCAATGGGATTAAAGACAGAGGAGAAAGGATCCATCAATGCAAAAACATGTATAGCCCCTCTTCGGCCAGTGGCAAAGAACTGAGAACTAAGAGAGAATGGATAAACCAATGATTAAATATGGATATAACGGAATATATGCTGCAAGGAAGGAAACAAAAGCATTGGGTTAAAGAAACCTGGGGAGCTTTGTGTGAACTAATGTAGAGGAAAGTGAGCAGAACCAGGAGAACAATTTACACAAGAAGCACAGCAATGTAAAAGAAATCAGCTTTGAAAGTCTTCAGAAGTCTGATCAATGCATTAGTAGTCATGATTTCTGAAAACTGATGATAAAACGCACTTCCCATGTCTTGACAGAGGTGATGGATAACAGGAAAAGATGTGTATTTTCAGTCACAGCCAATGTGTTGATTTGTGGTTTGTGACTATTGTTGTTCAGTCATGTCCACCTCTTCATGACCCCCATGGACTACGTCAATGCTGTCCATGGGATTTTCTTGGCAAAAATATGGGAGGGCTCGACATTTCCTTCTCTACTGGACTAAGGCAAACAGAGGTGAAATGACTTGGCTAGGGTCACATACCTAGTGAGTGTCTGAGGTGAGATTTTAACTCGGGTCTTCTTGACTCCAGGTCTGGCACGCCATCCACCGAGACACCTAGCTACCCACACTTATTTGCTAAACAAGGCACAAGTAATAAATCCTTTGGAGACAGAGATGGCATGTACCGATTGGATCAAATCACCGTGTCCATCTCAATTACCACCTCCCCTCAGATCCAAGGAAAGTAGTCTGGGATCCTCTGCCTAAGAGCTTCAGAAATTGTAATGACTCACAGGCCGATGGCCATGCTTCCAATCTGGCTCCTACCCACATTGTCCAAGAGAGCAGTCCTGGTAGAACCTGGACCTGGCAACTACTTTTTTTTTTTGCTAATATTTTATTTTATTTTTTAAATTTTTCAATGGTGTTTTTTCCCCAAAAACCAGGTAGAGATAGTTTTCAACATTTGTTTTTGTAAGACTTTGTGTTCCAAATTTTTCTTTCTCCCTTCCTTACCTCTTCCCTCCCCAAGACAGCAAGTAATCTGATATAGGCTAAATATCTGCAATTTTTAAAAAAACAGATTTCCATATTTGTCATGTTGTGCAAGAAAAATCAGACCAAAAGGGAAAAAAGCACTAGAAAGAGTTGCCATGTTGTGCAAGGAAAATAAGATCAAAAGGGGAAAAACACTAGAAATAAAACAAAGAAACAAAAAGTGAAAATACCATGCTTTGATCCATATTCAGTCTTCATAGTTCTCTCTCTGGATGCAGATGGCATTTTGCATCCCAAGTCTATTGGAATTGCTTGGAAACTACTTTTGCAGGTGCTGTAGCCCCAACCTCCTCAGGAGGCACAGCTACTGAAGACCCAGAAGAGAAAGTTCTTGTCATCAAAATCCTGGACCCTGTCAAATAATTCACTGTCAGAAATGAGTATGATTTTGTTCATAGAAATCATCCTAAAGGAGACTTTGCCACAAACTATAAAACCTTTCCATCTGCTCTCCAGCTAATCCATTTTATATAGTTCTCTTTCCCTATTAAAATGAGAGCTTCTTAAAGGAACTCTAGCTGTTTTGGTAACTCCGGTATTTATACAGTGCATGGCACACAGTAAGTGCTTAATAAATGTTTTATTCCTTCATTCATACAAGGGAGGGCTTCTATTGGGGGCAAAGATTTGGTGAGCAGCGATAAAGATTCAAGAAAAATTAGACAAGAAAGAAAATATCAAGGAAGCACAGAAAACATACACAGAAGAAAACAGAAGGCAGTTCAGAAGGGGTCACAAATCTTTGATAGTATTATGTTGAATTTCACAAACATGTTGAAAAATAAACAAAATAACAGAAGTCCATAATTTAATACACAACCTTCTGTTATTTTTTTTGCCATTGAAATCTTCATGTTTCTTAAATTCATAATAACAAAGAGGGAAAAGGGGTGTGTGAGAGAGAGAGACACACACACACACACACACAAAGAGAGACAGAGGGATAGAAGGGAGAAGAAAAAGGGAAAGACAGAAGAGACGGAGGGAAGGATACAATGTCAAGGACCAGGGAGGTGACAGTCCTGTTGTTCTCTGCCATTAGACCACATTTGGATTATTGTATCCATTCTTAGCCACACCACATTTTATGAGGGCTATTAATTGGAGGAAATCCAGGGGAGGATAACAAAGAAGATGAATAGTCTCAAGTAAGTGCCAGAAGAAGATCAATTGAAGGGGCTGTTTAATCTGAAGAGGAAATTTAGGGGGGCCATAATGGAGGTCCTCAAGTACCTGAGGCCCTGTGTCTTATAGCTAGAGGATTAGACAGGGTTATACCAAGGGAGTCAAGGAAAGTCATCAAAGGTGAAGGAGTCAATATAGCTGTCATTCAGGCACAGGTGATAATTGAATTGTGGGGAACAAATGACCAGTTGTTCCCTGTTTTTGTTCACCAGAAACCAGGGCTGGAGCCTTCCACCACAGGGTAGCTGCTAATCTCTCTTGTTGACATCCTCAAGTTTGGTTAATTGATTAATTCAGTGTAGGAACAGGTGTTTAGAAGAGACTGCGGATCTCTCCTGTTGATGCTTTTTGAATTCTGGCCCCTTCTCTGGGGGACAGGGTAGTATGCCTCTCTAACCTATTATCCAAGATGGGGAAGGGTCCCCCAAAGTTAGGGAGAAAAGTAAGATATGAAGGAGCTCGATGGTGAATTTGTTGGGGGACCATTCTCCTATGGAGCCTACAGGTAGGAATTAGGGGGTTTTGATTTATAGTAGAGAAGACTGAAAGGGACCCACTATAACTCATTTCAAGTACATAAAAGGCTTTCAAGAAAAAGAGGGGGCTCCACATTTCTATTGGGTCTGTTAGGGGAGAAATGGAAGGGCTGGAGACAAAGTTCAGAGGCAGATTTCAGCTTGATAATATCACGAAAATAACTCCCTAATGAGATCTGTCCAAAAGAGAATGAGGGGGCTCAGAAGGTGTTAGATTCACCTTTTCTGGGGGACAATAAGCACAGCCCCCAGAGATGACCGCCTGTCAATTAAATTACAAATGGGAGTTTTGCTTCCGTATAATTTAGATTAGCTAGCCTCTGAGGTATCTTCTTGGCTCTTAATTTCTGTAACTCCCATAGGAGTGACTCGAGAGGCTGAAGAAAAAACCAAATGAGAACTGCATCCCAGAAGCTCACTTAGGAAATGGGGCTGAGAATGAGCCCTGATGGCAAAGTCAAATCCATAAGTAATTATTAAGCACTTACTATATATCGGACACTGTGTTAAGCACCGAGGATACAAAGAAAGGCAAGAAACAGTCCTGTTCTCAAGAACTCACAGGCTAATGAGGGAAATAGGCAAATAATTATGATCAAACAAGACAAATCCAGGGTAAATGGGTGATCATCTCAAATGAAGGCACTAGATTAAGGGGGATAGGACAAGCCTCCTTCTAGAAGATGGGATTTTTGCTGAGACTTAAGGGAAGTCAAGAAAGCCAGAAGGAGAAGGTGAGTGGGAAGGGACATGGGGTGGGGAGCAGCCAGTGAACAGGCAGAGTCAGGAATAGAATATTTTATGTGAGGAAAAGCAAGGAAAACCAGCGTCACTGAACTGGCATAAATGTGTGGAACTAAGGTATAAGAAGATTGAAAAGGCAGAAGAGGATTGAAAAGGTTGTGAAAGCCTCTGAATACCAGAGGATTTTATATTTCATCCTGGAGGCTAGGGATTTATTGACTAGGGTGGTGACATAGACAGACTGGCCTTTTAGGAAGTTGAATTTGACATGGGAGTAGAAGATGGACTGAGGAAGTAAAAGACTTGAGGCAAGAACAACCAGCATTTTGGTCCAGCGGTGAGGTGATGAGGGCCTATATGAAGGGAGGCAGGGACAGCAGCAGCAGAGGAGAGAAGGGGGCCATAGGCAAGAAATGTTACGAAGGTTGACTTGGTAACAGATTGGATATGGTCTAAGGAGGAGGTCATCGATGGTCAAGTTGAGTTTGGGATGTCTATGGAAGATCCAGCTTAAGATGTCTAATATTTGGAAAGGTCACAGAGAAATATAGGAAGTCGAAAGAAGGGATTTTTAATCTCAGGTATACAGAGGGCATGGAGGTGGGAGAAGAAAGATCGCAGAGGGACCAAGAACAATATTTTCAGACCATCTTCAGAGAGTCACCATTCTTGAAAGATGGACTGGACCATGAACCACCATTCATACTCTAAAATCCCTAATATCGCATACCTGACAGCTGACAGTTTCTGATAGGAGATCAAGGAGGAAGAACCTACCTCCTAGTAAAACATCCAGTCCCACTCTAGAAGAGCTCAAACCCTGAATTTTCTCCTGACATCAAGCCTCAATTTACCCTTTTATATCTTCCTCACATTATGATTCTCCAATAGTGCCTAGAGTCTGGAAAAGAAGGCTCTCTGGGGAAAGAATCTGGTGTTCATCTGGATGGACTTGAAGGAAAGAAACCAGCAGAAGATGAATGATTACAAATGACAGCCATCGAGCCATCTGCGTTCCCCTCTCACCCCATCTTGGGGATTTCGAAAGCATATTGGCTTGATGTTCATCCAAAAGTTAAAGTTTTGTTCTTGATATCCCACAAGTATTTGGAGGTCCTCTGGCTCCAAATCCAACACTTTTCCATGCATTTATTTTATTTTATTTACCCTATTTTAGTAGTTTCCATGGAATCAATGAGCACTTAGCATTCCCAGATCTTGTCCAAGCCTAATCTCTCTCTCCTGACCTCCAGTTTCCCATCTCCAACTGCCTACTGAGCATCTCGACCTGGAGACATCTTAAACCAACATGTCCGAAGCTGAACTCAGTATTTTTCCCCCCAAAGCCTCCTCCTTTCAACACTTTCCTATTACTATTGAGGGCACTGCCATTTTCCTAGTCAAGCAGGATCACAATCTAACTAGCATCCTCTCCTCCCTCTCTCTCACCCACCTTCTTCTCCCTCTCTCTCCACCTACCCTATCTGCCGTCAATTTCCCCTAGGAAACATTCCTCATATAGGGTCCTTTTCTCTCCTCTGACACCGCTACCATCCTGGTGAAGGCCTTCATCACCTCACTCCTGCAATAATTAAGTAGCATGCCCATTGGACTTCCTGCCTCACTCCCCCCTCCCCAGTCAGCCCATCCTCCACTCTGTCAAAATCTGACTATGTCACCATCCTATTTAATAGTGACTCCCTATTGCCTCCAGGATGGAATATAAACTCCTCTCTTTGGCATTCAAAGTCCTTTGTCACCTGGCCTTTTCCTACCTTTCCAGCCCTCTTATGCCTTACCCCCATACAAGTACTCTAGCATCCAGTGCTGACCTTTTGGCTGTTCCTTGCACAACACATTCTGTCTCCTGACAGTGTATTTCCATTGTCTGATTGTCCCCAGTGCCTATAATTCCTTCCTTCCTCCTCTCCACCTCCTGCTTTCCCTGGCTTCCTTCGAGTCCCAGCTAAAACCCCACCTTTTACAACAGCCTTTCCCAGTTTCCTTCACTGCCACTGATTTCTCTCCATTTATTCTTTTCAATTTCTCTGGTATGTCTCTTGTTTCTAGATAGCCGTGTCTACATTTTCTTCCCCATTAGATAGAGCTCCTTGAAAGCAAGGATGGAGTTTTTTTTGCCTTTCTTTGTATCCCTAGTGCTTAGCACAATGCTTGCTATGAAGTAGGAGATTAATAAATGTTTCTTGATTAACTCTGGCATTACCCTCCACTCTGCCACTCAACCGGGTTGGAAACCTCAGCCATCTGCCGCATTTTCTTTCTTTCTTTCTTTCTTTCTTTCTTTCTTTCTTTCTTTCTTCTTTCTTCTTTCTTTCTTTCTTTCTTTCTTTCTTTCTTTCTTTCTTTCTTTCTTTCTTTCTTTCTTTCTTTCTTTCTTTCTTTCTTTCTTCCTTCTTCTTTCTTTCTTTCTTTCTTTCTTTCTTTCTTTCTTTCTTTCTTTCTTTCCTTCCTTCTTTCTTTCTTTCTTTCTTTCTTTCCTTCTTTCTTTCTTTCTTTCTTTCTTTCCTTCTTTCTTTCCTTCCTTCTTTCTTTCTTTCTTTCTTTCTTTCTTTCTTTCTTTCTTTCTTTCTTTCTTTCTTTCTTTCTTTCTTTCTTTCTTTCTTTCTTTCTTTCTTCCTTCTTTCTTTCCTTCCTTCCTTCTTTCTTTCTTTCTTTCTTTCTTTCCTTCTTCCTTCCTTCTCTCTCTCTCTCTCTCTCTCTCTCTCTCTCTCTCTCTCTCTCTCTCTCTCTCTCTCTCTCTCTCTCTCTCTCTCTCTCTCTCTCTCTCTCTCTCTCTCTCTCTCTCTCTCTCTCTCTCTCTCTTTCTTTCCTTCCTTCCTTCTTTCTTTCTTTCTTTCTTTCCTTCCTTCCTTCCTTCCCTCTCTCTCTCTCTCTCCTTTCTTTCTTTCTTTCTCTTTCTTTCTTTCTTTCTTTCTTTCTTTCTTTCTTTCTTTCTTTCTTTCTTTCTTTCTTTCTTTCTTTCTTTCTTTCTTTCTTTCTTTCCTTCTTTCTTTCTTTCTTTCTTTCTTTCTTTCTTTCTTTCTTTCTTTCCTTCTTTCTTTCTTTCTTTCTTTCTTTCTTTCTTTCTTTCTTTCTTTCTTTCTTTCTTTCTTTCTGTCTGTCTGTCTTTCTGTCTGTTTTCTGTCTTTCTTTTTCTTTCTTTTCTTTCTTTCTTTCTTTTTCTTTCTTTTCTTTTCCTTTCTTTTCTTCCTTCCTTTCCTTTCTTTCTTTCTTTCTTTCTTTCTTTCTTTCTTTCTTTCTTTCTTTCTTTCTTACTTTCTTTCTTTCTTTCTTTCTTTCTTTCTTTCTTTCTTTCTTAATATTTTAATAGTTTTTATTTACTAAATATATGCATGGGTAATTTTACAACATTGACAATTGCCAAACCTTTGTTCTAATTTTCCCCTCCTCCCCCCAGATGTACATTTTCTTGAAATCTCTGATCTGTCCAGATTCTCTCATCATTCCCCAAATCCCCTTGTAAGCTTTGTCACTTTGCTACTCTTCTCCATTAACCCCTCATGAAAATTCTCATTGCACTGGAGGTAGAGCAAGTAGTTGGACCAGAGCAGATGGGCAGAGACTTGAAGGGGTGTAATTAAGGACCCTCTACAAATATTTCTAGATACACTTGAAAACCAGGATGATACTCCTCCTCCCCAGCAGTTATCTTGTCATAAATCATCATATGAAATGAAATCCCAACAGTGTCTTATAGGCAGTAACTCATTTGTTGTTTTTTGTTGTTCTCTCTTTTTTTTTTTTTTTTTTGTTCTTTTCCAAGGGTGCACATAAATCTTCTCCTGGTTCTGTTTTCAGGAAAACCCCTCTGTCAACAGAAAGCATCAGAAAGCATTTCATATCATCCTACAATAGTTGACATTTGGAGACCAGTTAGGAAGTCAGCTCAGAAATCTACATGAGAAGAAATGAGAGCCTGAACCAGAGTAGAAGGAAGGGTCATAGGACCATAGATTGACAGCCGGAGGGACCTTCTAGGTCACTGTCACCCCCTCATTTTATAGAAGAAACTGAGCCATTGACATAGTAAGTGACTTTCCCAGGGTCACACAGCCAGTAAATATTTGAGGCAGGATTCAAACCGAGTCTTCCTGACTCCGAGTCTAGTACTTAAGACTTAGCAACTGATTTAGGTAGGAAGAGTGAGAAGGAGGGGAGATTGGAAGAGGAATCTGGGGTTGTAAGCTTGGGGTGACCGAAGGATAGTGATACCTTGACGAAATCAGGAAGATGAGAGAAGGAAGAGGTTTAAGGGAAGAGATCCTGAATTTTGGACATGTTGAGTTGGAGATGTCTTTGGGACATGCTGTTGGAAATGTCCTGCAGAGAGCTGGTGATGGGGAGGGGCCAACTTTGGATTCCTCTTAATTTTTATTCCCTTCCCTCTCATTCACATGCTATTGAAAGAAGCCTGAATATCATGAAGCCCTGCTAGTGGGGTATACCAGGGGTGTCAACATGAGGCCTGCAGATGCACAGAGCCCACAATATTCCCAAGTACTGCCGGACCAGATTAAAATGTAATTGAGAACATTTAACAGGATAAATGAAAATAGAATTAAACACAGATAACATTACATTTTAAAACCAAGCCAAGTAGATCTCAGTCCTCAGATCCCTAAGTATGGATTAGCAGGGCCAGTTTCTATTTGAGTTTGACACCCCTGGGATACACTACAAATTTGTGTCACCTAATCTCAACTGTGCCCTCACTGTGGGAAAACAATTTTGATACCTCCCTAATCACCTCTTGCAATCACCATAGCAGCAATTCCAGACCATTTCATTTTTCCTCAAAACCCCCCCCCCCCACAAAGTACCCAATTTCCCTATCCTCTCAGTTGTGGATATTACCTTATAGTTCACTAAAAAAAACCTGAGGCTATTCACCAAGAGCTCTTCCTTATTCTCATCTCAGGTGCTTTCCCCCACTCTCTCCTTCACTCAGGACCAAGGCCAAGTATCCTACACATAATCCTAATCCCATTCCATTTTTTTCCAGAAGATTTCCCTGTCTTTCATACCCACTGCTTCTCTAATCCTCAATCTCTCTTTAGTTATTGACTCCATAAATAGGGGAATTTTCCTCCATCTCCATTCCTCCCTGACTTGATCCTACCATCCCTATTAGATCTCTCTTCTTTATTGGCTAAATTCTGAGAAAGCCAGCTACTTTCTGTGCCTTCGCTTCTCTCCTCATTTGATTTTAGATCCTCTGCTAGATGCCTTAAAATCTCATCATTGGACTGAAAGTATTCTTTCGAAAGTCACTCGTGATCTCTTTTAATTGCTCACCCTGATAACCTTTCAGGAATCCTCATCTTTCTTGATTGAGGCTGGATCTGGGAATCCTTTGCTTTGAAATGATAACTGAATCCACCAAAGCTAATGATTCACGAGGAAAGAGAGAAGAGGCCCCACTTTAGGTTCTGTTCTCTACAGAGAACGTTTTTGGCCATCCCCTCTTTGTATTCTGCATGCCACCTTTGCCTGTTATAGGGAGGCATCCTCCCATACATCTCCTGTCCTGCTCCTGCTTGAGAGTACGAGCGACTAGAGGAGAAAGAGCAGTAAAATGAAAGGTGAGAAAAGAGAAGAGTGGAAGAGGGAGCAAAAGGAGCCCCATCATTACAGATTCCCTGAACTACAGAGTGGGAAGGGAGTTCAGTGGCTGCCTGGTCTAGTCCATATCAGAATGAGAGCTCTATGGACAAGAAACCTAACAATGCTTTGCTTGAAGATGGCCCCCATGGAGGCGGAGCCCCAATGCCCACCTCCTGAGACAGCCCATTCTTCTGGGGGCAGCCTAACTGGAGGGCTGTTCCCCTGACATCAAATTTAAGTTTGCCTCTTGCCCATTTCTCCCCATCCCTCCTGATTTTGTCCTTCAGGGGCCAAGTAGAGAAGACTAACCCTTCTTTCAGTAGTCAGCCTTTCAAACAATTGAAGACAATTATTGTGGGTCACCCCAAAACCAAATGTGGCCAGGTCCTTCCTATAATTTCTGTAGGAGAATGGCCGTGTCAAACCCACCAATGGCAGAGACCCCTTAAACCTGCATCCTTAGCCCTTTCCCCATCTCCCTAATTCAGGGAGACCTTTCCCAATCTTGAACCATAGGTCAGAAGGACACACTGTGCTCTCCCTGTGTCAGATGATCCCGGGGGAAGAGGCCAGAATGGAAAGGACAGCAAAAAGAGAGATTAGGCAGGTATCTTCTCCACACCTGTTCTTGCATTGAATTAATCAATTGACCAGACTTGGAGGTGTCAGCAAGAGAGATTAGCAGTTACTTGGTGGCTGTTCTTCCAGGCCCTTGTTTCTGGTGAACAAAAAAACCAGGGAACAACTGGTCATTTGTTCCCCACGATTCAATTATCACCTGTACCTGAATGATGACACATTGACTTCCCTTGTCACGTCCCCTTGTGTATCAGGTGCCATCGGTATCAGAGAGCTTGGACTGTGTGTCCTTTCCATGACCCTTCTGTCTAACAGAGAAGAAGCCTGAGCTACTCATCTTCCCAGCCCCCTGTAAAGCTTCCCCATCCTAAAAATGGGAGATAACTTCCTTTATATCACATCCCAAGGAACTAAGTTTTACAGCAATGTCACTTTAGTTTAGTTAGGCAATCAGGAGCTCTGATCACTTGGAAGAATTTAATTACTTAAATGTGAGTTTTTATTTTGGGAGGCAGGCTATCCAGTGGAAAGAGCACTGGATTTGGGGTCAGGGAAGGGTCAGGGAAACTCAGCTTGAATTGCACTCGCGACTTGCCCCATGGAGGCAGATCACTTTGTCTCTCTGGCCCTCGGTTTCCTTCTCTGTAAAATGACAGATTGGAATTGAAGGCCTCTGAGGTTCCCTCCAGCTCCTATGTGTGACCCTGGACAAGTCCATTCCTCTCTCTGGGCCTTAGCTTCTTCATACCTAAAAGGAAGAAGGTGGGTTAGATGAACTTTAAAGTTCCTTCTCTCCTTTAATCTGTAATTCTGTGCTCACAAAGCATCTCTTCCCTTCACTGATTACTCCTTATGATCCCACCCTTAGTCTAATTCTTGGGTTCATAGACTATTAATGAACCAGTGGGTAGATTTCAGGGACTCTATAAATTCAGGAGAGAAATGACATCTTTATTTTTTGCTAACCTCCAACTGAAATTTAGTATTTTCTTAATTGTTTTTTTTTAAACATGATTATGTTGCACATATTTAACTTATATTGGATTATTTGCTGTGTGGGGGTGGGGAAGGAGGGAGAAAAATTTGGAACACAAGGTTTTGCAAGGGTGAATTTTAAAAATTATCTTTGCATGTATTTTGAAAATTAAAAAATACTATTATTATTTAAAAAAAAAACACGATTCTGAGAAAAGGCCCATAGGTTCACCAGACTGCCAAAGGGGTTCAAGACCCAAAAAGATTAATTCATGGTGTAGGCGATTGTTTCATAAACTATTGGTCCCTTTTTTTCAGCCTGTACACTTAACAGTAGCTTCCTTGTGTCAGTCCTGCTTGCTTTCACTGTTTATTTGTGTATCCTCTCCTTTGTCTTGAATGCCTCAAACTTTGCTTGTTCACCTTTATAAAAATAACTTTCAGAGAGAGAGAGAAAAAGAAAGAAAGAAAAAAGAAGGAAGGAAAGAAAAAAGAAGGGAGGGAGGAAAGAAGAAAAGAAGAAGGGAAAGAAGTCGGAAGAAAGAAAGAAAGAAAGAAAGAAAAGAAAGAAAGAAAGAAAGAAAGAAAGAAAGAAAGAAAGAAAGAAAGAAAGAAAGAAAGAAAGAAAGAAAGAAAGAAAGAAAGAAAGAAAGAAGAAAGAAAGAAGGAAGGAAGGAAGGAAGGAAGGAAGGAAGGAAGGAAGGAAGGAAGGAAGGAAGGAAGGAAAGAAGGAAAGAAAGAAAGAAAGAAAGAAAGAAAGAAAGAAAGAAAGAAAGAAAGAAAGAAAGAAAGAAAGAAAGAAAGAAAGAAAGAAAGAAAGAAAGAAAGAAAGAAAGGAGGGAGGAAAGAAAGAATGAAAGAAGAAAGGAAAGAAAAAGAAAAAGAGAGAAAGAAAGGAAGGAAGGAAGAAAAAAGAAAGAAGGAAGAAAGGAAGGAGGGAGGGAGGGAGGAAGGAAAGAAAGAAAGAAGGGAGGGTGGAGGGAAGAAAGAAGGAAGGAAGAAAGGAAAGAAAGAGAGAAAGAAACAGAGAAAGGAAGGAAGGAAGAAAAAAGAAAGAAGGAAGGAAGGAAAAAAGGAGAAAAGAAGGAAGAGAGAAAGAAATAAAGCAAGGAAGGAAGGAAGGAAGGAAGGAAGGAAGGAAGGAAGGAAGGAAGGAAGGAAGGAAGGAAGAAAAGAGTCAAATGGAGGGATGGATGGAGGAAGAAGGCCATCAGCTGCTATTCCCAGACCAGAGTAAGCTCTCTAGTACTGATGCACCATGTCATCTATTTACTTACATGGGGCTAAAGACTCCCTTGGAAAATGCATTGCAGGCATTTTCTCCTCTTCAGCCATCAAGGGCAAGAGCCCCTGGCAAACACTCCTGCAACAAGCTTAAGCAAACATTGTTATTGGCTAAGCCTTGTTTGGTGTAGGATAATGTGCATGAGCTAGTTATCCTTAGAAGTCATCCACAGAGGTGTAGGTCAGTTTCTATTCAACAGCAGTGCTGGCGCTTAAGCTGGACAACTAAATTCTGGGGGGGGGGGGGAAATCTCAAAGCCAGTATCTTCTATTTACATCCCTAGGAGGGCCAAGCTCCATGCTGGCCCATAGTAGGTGCTCAGTACATGCATGCTGAGCCCATAGTGGGTGCTCTGTATATATCTACACCTTACAGAACCTAAAGACACCCAGTTCTCGGGGGGAAATTTTGAACCCCTTGCCTTCCAACTTCAGAGAACTAGCCCGAAACTCAGAATTTTGTATAGAGTGAGAATTTAGAGATCATGTTCAATATCTTCATTGGGAAGAAGAGGAAATTGAGCCTGGAAAGAGGAAAGGACGTACTCAAGGTATCTTGCATGTATTGTATAGCCTAGTATCTTAGTGTTCATTATATATGAGATTCCATATCCTACCTTTGCAATGGTTTTCAATAATAATACTACCTATTATTATTATTATTATTATAGTTACTTTATATCGTGTTTTAAGGTATACAAGGTACTTTGTATGTGAGTTAACATAAAAAGTACCTTGTATACCTTAAAACACGATAAAAATAATTTCCCCCAGCTATATATTCCCCTACTACTACAGCTTTAAGTGCCTTCTCTCTAAAAAAATGACCTAACTCTTTTGCATATTCATGTACATGTGTCCCTGGCAAAAGGTAAGCTTCTTGAGGGCAGAGACTATTTATAGATTTTTCTATCCCAGAACCTAGCACAGTGCTTAGTATATAGTAGAAATATGATAAAATGCTACATGAGGAATTAAAAGGCCATTCTATAGGCTTCCTCTAGCAAAATATTCCTCAGACATATGTCAAAATCAAGCAGGATTCCTTGAAAGATATAACAAGAGATACAACTTTTGTGATCAACTATATATTATTTAGTGATCAACTATGTGTATATATATATATATGTATATATATATATATATGTATATATATATATATATATACATATATATATATATATATATATATATATATTATAGTCATATAAAGCAAAGAAGAAAACAGGGAGATATATGCACACCAAGGAGATTTTTCCCACTAAGGATCAAAATGAAGAGGCCATTTAAATTGGAAGGTCCCTTTAGATTCTCCCATTTTTGGACGGCATTGTGTTGACTGCCTCAAGAGCTGGAGCATTGTAGAACTTCCTAAACGTGACCCGTGATCATTCAAAAGAATCCACACAGGACAAACCAAGTGTATGAAGAATGCATTGGCATTTTATAGGGCTCATTTATCTCAGAGATGCACTGCAAATAGACAATGAAGGGAGCTCCTCACCGAACAGACGGAAGAGAGCAAGATGGATAGCTTCTGGAAAATTGAAGAGCTTTTTTAGCGACCCTGGTTTCTTTCTGAAACAAAAGTCCACCTTTTTCACACCGGCACTCTTCGATAGAAGAGTGATACTATATATGGCTGGGAATCAATGAATACTACTGTCTCTGAAGAACAGAGGTTGAGGATCACCTGAAGAGAAATGGAGAGGCACATGGTAGAGCTCAGCAGGTTGCCATACTTTATGAGGAATTAGACCGAAGTGATATCAAGGATTTCATTGGGGAATATAGGACTGGGAATAAAAGATGTGCTGGTCATACAGTCTATCAGGTAATCTCCCCCTCACCCTCAACCCAGTGACAAATGTATTGAAGAACACAGACAGGAACAAATGGGTTACAATCCGTATTGTTGGGGAGAATACCAGTATGGATGAGATCACGGATATAATGAAGTCTTCTCTAGTGAGACTGTTTATAGGTCTCTGCTTCATCTTTCATTATTTTCATTATTGGGACAATATTTGTCTTTTCTCCCCACCCCCCCCACCCCACCTATGCTCGCTTGAATGCCTTCTTTCTCAATTATTGAGAATAATTTTTGTTAAAATAGTTATTAATTGCT
Organism: Sminthopsis crassicaudata; assembly: GCF_048593235.1. Lineage (NCBI taxonomy): Eukaryota > Metazoa > Chordata > Mammalia > Dasyuromorphia > Dasyuridae > Sminthopsis > Sminthopsis crassicaudata. The sequence continues at coordinate 67,987,404 of NC_133623.1, read as the reverse complement.
CTTTAAAGGTTTGATAGAATTGATTTATAAATCCATCTGGATCATTTTTTTTCTTGTAATAGTTCATTTATCATTTACTTGGTTTCTCTTTCTGAGACTGCATTAAGATTTCTATTTCTTGTTCTGTTAATTTGGATTCTTTTTCTATTTTTGTAGGTAATCATCCATTTCCTTTGCATCTCCACATTTGTCAGCATATAATTGTGCATCAGAGTCTCTCATAATTCTTTTTCTTTGCTCTCCAGTGTGAATGTACCTTGTTCATTTCTCATTTCGGTGATTTGCTCTTCCTTTTTTCTGTCAAGTTAGTTAATGGTTTTTCAATTTCTTCGTCCTTTCTGAAAACCAGTCTTTCATTTTATTTATCATTTCTATAATCTTTTTGTTTTTAATTTTATCTATTTATCCTCTCATTTTCAAAATGCCTTTGTTTGTGCTTGTCTGGGGTTTGCTAATTTGTTGATTTTCTCATTTTTAATTACATGCCCAGCTCATTAATCCTCTTTCTCATTTATCAAAATAGATTTTCAGATACATCATTTTTCCTCTGAGATTTCTTTTAACTACATCTAAATTTTTTTTGATGTATTATTTCACTGCTGACTTCTTTGAGAGTTATCAATTGTTCTCATTGTTTTTATTAATTGTTCTCCCTGTAAGGACTGTTTTATTCATTGTATTTGTATCCCCAGTGCCTAACACAGTACTTACACAGCACAAAATAAATAGCCTTTGATTGATTGATTGATTTTCATTATTCTACTCATTATTCAGGTAGTTACTATTTAATCTTCTTCTAGGTTTGGATTCCCCATATTCCCTAGTATTTTTAATCCTATTATCTTTATAATAGTATATATAATACATATGTATATATAATATAATGTAGGATTTTTCCTACAAAAGTAGGTTAAAGATTTCTGTCTTTTTACACTTAAATAAATGATTTCTTTATGCCCTAGAATATGATCGGTATTTTTGTAAGTAGACTAAGAAATAGATACACATATTATTGAGTATTGCATTTGTGTATTTTTATATAATATTCTTTAATATTGCTATTAGGAAATAAAAGAAATATTTTAAATATAATTTTAAACTTTCTTTTTCCTTTTTTCATTAGAATTATCTATTTCTGAGAGAGGAATATCAAAGTCTCCTTCAATTAATGTGCTAGTGTCTTTTTTTTTTTGCCTGTTGATTAGTTTTTCTTTGAAGAGTGCAAGGCACTGTGCCATATTTTTAATATGTACCTATGTGTTTAATAATAATAGCTTTATTATCTGGAGGCAAGGTGGTATGGTGGACAGAGATGACCCTGGAGTAAAGAAAACTAGGGTTCAAGTCTTGCTTTTGACACATACTGGTTGTGTGACTCTGTGCAGGTCACTGAAAGCCTCAATGACCCAGGAAACTCCCTAAGACCAGACATTGCAGACAGGTGCCAATCAGTATTGATAGTTTCTTCATCAAGGGTTTTCTATACCAGTGAAAACACAGGTCTGATTGAGGGGAAAAAAAGATAGTCTCATTGTCTACAATGCCTTGAAGAATAATGTCATTTCCTATTTATCTCTCTGGGCATAGGATTTTTATTTTCTCTTGTCTGTTACCATGATTGCAGCTTCTTCTTCTTCTTTTTTTTTTTTTTTTTGAATTACCTGACACATAGTAAATTTTGCTCTAGCTCCTCAATTTCATTCTGTATTTATCTTTATTTTCTTTTTTTTTAAATGTGTTTCTTGTATGCAGTAAATTGTTGTGTTGTGTTTTCTTATCCATTCTGACAATCTATTTCATTTTATTGAGATCACTGAATCATAGATTGAGAGCTGGAAGGAACCTCAGAGGCCATTTAATTTAGTTCCCTCATTTTGCAGGGAAAGAAACCAAGGCTAAGAAAAGAAGATTGATTTGCCCAAGGTCACAAAGGGAGTAAGTGTTTAGATCGGGATTAGAACCCAGGTCCTTTGACTTCTAATCCGACTGCTATTTCCCCTCCATCTCCACTGAATTCTTTTGTTTGATTTTCTGACTCTTATTTTAAGTAACTATTCATCCCTGTGATTGGTTTTGCTTCTAGTAATTTAATCTCATTTTTCTCCCTGAGATTCTTCCTGCCCCCATTACCCTATGCTATCTCATATTCCTTGAGTTTATTTGAATTCAAATTAATTCAATCCATTCCCTCTTTCTTTCTTTCTATTTATTTTTTATTTTACCCTTCCCTATTGCAGCCTAGATAAGAGTTTGATTCAGAATTCTTATCACCACTCCCCTCCTCCCAGAATCTCCCCACTCCAGCCATTCCTGTAGCTTGAGCCAAATTTATCTCTGGTTCCCTTTTCCAAGAAGTGTTGATTCATTTCATCCCCCTCCTTATTGCTTTCCCTTTCCACTATATTCTGAAATCTATGTTTCCATTCATAGGCTACATCCCTAGTTCTGACTTGATTCTGTCCCCCAATACTCTCCCGCACCCCACATATTCAATCGGTTGCCAACTCCTGGCATTTCCACCTTTGCAACATCTCGAGCATCTGCTCCCTTCTTTCTCTCCTCTCATATTGCTCCTACCTTAGCCCCTGGACCCTAGGTTACTGCACCAGCTCCCTATTTGATCTCCCTCCCTCAAATCTCTCTCCCCATCATTTCATCCTTTGTACCGCTGCCAAAGCGATTTTTCTTAAATGGAGATCTGTCATGTAACTCAATGGCTTCCTATTGCCCCTAGGATAAAATAGAAGATTTTCTGTTTACTTTTTTATCCCCCCCCCATACCCCCACAATCTGGCTCCAGCCCATCTTTCCAGTCCCAATGGTCATTACTTCCCCTCCTGTACTCTGGGATCCAGCCAAACTGACCTCTGAACTCGTCACACAACACATTCAAACTCCTCTGTCGCGCTTTTGTGTGGGCCACCTGACATGGAATGGACTCTGCCTCATGCAATCCCACTCTTCCTTTAAGAGGCAGCTCAGGCCCCAAGTCCTGCCTGAAGCTTTTCCTGATTGCCCCCCCTCCCACCTCTAGCTTAGTACCCTCTCTCTCCCTCCCAAACTATTGGGGATTTAACTACTTTATATTGGCTTGTATTTATTAACTTGATATTTATACTCTACATATTCTCACTTTATTTAAATTCATAGTATGCAAATTTGAGTGTAAGTAAAGATTTCTGAAAGAAATATATATTCCAAAGAAATACTTAAGTTAATTTTAGTAGTACTATGCTCTCTCTCTGTCTCTGTCTGAATCTGTCTGTCTCTCTGTCTCTCTGTGTCTGTGTCTGTCTCTCTCTCTCTCTCTCTCTGTTCCTCTCTCCTTCCCTCCTCCTGTCCCTCCACTCCTTGCTCTGTGGATTCCTGTCCTTCCACCATAAAAAAAAGCCTATAAAAAATCCCTCCAAGTGAAAGTAGAATGCTGATGTGGATTGGACTGTGAGCTGCTAGAAAGGAGTCATGATTATATTTTTTGTCAGAGAGGTGGTGGATTACTGGAGCAGAATGGAGCATACATTTTCTAATATGACTAATATGTTGATTTTGTTTGCCTAATTGTATTTCTTTGTTATCAGGAAAGGTTCCAGTGGAAGTGGGGGTGGGTGGGGTAGGGAGGGAAAGGAGTTATGGAAAGCAATAGTGATATCAAAGAAAGAACATCAATAAAGCATTTTCTCCAGCTCAAAAAGGAGGCAGAATGAGCAGACAAACCTGGGGGCTAGTAGATCATAACAGTAAGACCATAGATGGGGTGATATAAATGGATGGAAGGATTGCAGAATGATGGCAGCAGAGGAATCATCTGGAAGTGTCAGCGCCAATATCCCATACTTCCTAGCTGCCTATGTAACCCTAGGAAAGTCATGTGGTCTTTCTAGGTCTCCTTCCTCTGATGTAAAATGAGGGGGCCAGACTCAACGGCCTTTACAATCCCTTCCAACTCTTGAGCTGTGATCCTCCTGGTGGTCCAGTGTGTTAAGGGAGGGAATGGAGGCAGGAGAAGGAGTGTTCAGGACTGGAGAATCTTCTTGGGGGACACAGCATTTTATGAGCAGGAAGATGATGTAAAGAACGTGAGAGGAAAAATGATGAAGGAAGAGAGAAGTTGGTTGACAGCAGAAATGGAGGCTCATCAGTTGGAGAATGGCTAAACAAGTTCTGGTTCATGAATATAATGGAATACCCTAGAGATGATTTCAGAGAAACCTGGGAAGACTTATATTAGCTGGTGCAGAAGAAAGTAAACAGAACCAGGAGATCACTGTGTGAAGTAGTAGCTAGATGAGGATCATCAACTGTGAAAGACTTAATGACTGATCAGAACAGGGATCCAACATCATTCCAAAGAACTCATGATGAAAAATGCTATTTTCTCCATGTTCTCCAGATAGAGAACTGATGAACTCTGGGTGCAGACTGAAAGATACTTTTTCCTTCATTTTTCTTACTTTAAATTTTCGGGACAGGGGGGACATCGCAAATTCAGAAATGTCTTTTGACTTCAAATGTAAATGGGTATCTTACCGCCTCAGTGAGTGAGGAAGAAGGGAGAGGGAGGGAGAGAATTTGGAGCTGAAAATTAAAATTAAATAAAATAGAAACAATAGAATGTGAGTTCCAGATAATCCAGGAGAAGGGGATGGAAGAGGAAGGCATGGTTTGGGGAAGAGTAGGATGGAGGAGTATGGAGACAAGAAAATAGAGAGTAATAGGAAAGTGAAAAAGGTGTTTACTTAGACAATCAGCAATTCTGAGCTTCAGGGACTCGAAGAGTAAGAGATGGGGATTAGCCAGCCATATTATGGGATGGGGAAGGGAAACCATTATAATGGGGCTTCTACCCTTAGGGGCCCATTGAAGACAGAGAATGATGTCACTTTGCTCTAGAAAAAGCATGAAAGAAAAAAGAAAATTAGGTGAGGCACCTGGAACATGGGTCCCCAGAAACCTGAATGACACCACACTCCTTTGCCAGGCCCTCTGCCTCATTCCAAGATGGTGGCCAATAATATCCGGAGAGATGATATATGTCTGGATGAGTGTGCACTTAGCTTTTGGTTGAAGCTACTCCCTGAAACCCGACTTCTACATGAGAGCCTGGTGGAGGGAAGTCTGGCTGTTGGCAGCTGTAAATCTGTTCTTAGTGTTCTCCTGGAGGTCAGAGGCTCCACATTTGAGACTCCGATCCTAGGGAGGCATGGAACTTGGAGGTTGGGTATTCATTGCTTATGGAAAGACACAGTTTTATGGCAGTGACTTCATGTGAGGAAGGAGGGCCCCAAACTCAGGCCCTGATCTGGGTCAGAGCTGGCACTCCTACTCTTTTTTTTTTTTTTCTTGGCGCTCCTCCTTTTAGCAGCCGTGTTACCCATCACCAAACTTCACAAAGGCCACCCATCCTGCCGACCATTCCAGAGAGGTAGTTGCTGCTTCTCTTCTTGAGGAGATATCCAGAGATGGGGACTACTCCCCACCTTGGCAGCCCATCTTGGGGTTTTAATATCCGAGTGGTCAGGAAGTTCTTTTTTTATGTCTGACCAAGATCTCCCCTCTGTGAAACCAAACCTATTCCATTCTTCTTGGCCTTCGTGAACATGGAGGGAGAACAGTGGTTCAATATTTGCCTCATCAAATCTCTGTATTGGAAAACAGCCTTTTCTTTGCTTTTGGGGGCTCAATTTCTTTAAACTGTCCATCTGAGACTAGTTTTCCATCTCTTTAAATCATATTTCCATGTCTCTACATCCTCTCCAGAGTGCCAGTGAATACTGGATTCAACGTCTGAATTAAGGTGTAACAAAAACCACAGGGGCCCAGTGTGGCACAGCGGAAAGAGTCCTGGATGTGGCATCAGAGGTCCTGGCTTCAAATCCCATGTCCGTCACTTTCAGTCTGTGCTACCTTGGGCAAACCAATTATCATCTCCTGGCCTCCATGTTATGTGAGGGGCTTGGACTAGATGGCTTCCGAGAGCCAACTCTAGATCTCTGCTCTATGATTTGTGGACCCTTAGACCAATTATTTCCTCTCTTTGTACCTCAGTTTCCTGCCTTATAATCAGGTGAGATGAATGAAAAAGATCTGGGATGAGATATTATTTCAATATGTACTATTTGTGTGGTATTGGTTGAGTCCCTTCCTCTTTGTGGGCCTCATTTTCCTCCTCTGTAAAATAATTAGGTTAGACTCTATATTCTCTGACATCCCTTCCAGCTTTAGCTCTAGTATTCTCTGTATCACCAAGGGCAAGTCCTATCTCCTCCCTAGGTCTCAGTTTCCTTCTTTGAGAAATGAGAGGAGTTTTCAATTGATGGACTCTGGATTACCCTCTAGCTCCAGTTCCAAGTTCCCATGATTCTCTACTTGTTGATTGGTCTCCCAAAGTAATAACTATTCCCTTGTAACTTTGTCTCATCTACAAATATGATGAGTGTACAACTCAAGCACAATAACATTTCCTACTTAAAGGAAATCGGCATCTTGACAGTTTGATGGGCATTTCAAAGGTTTGCCGATGCTCGCTAAAGTCCAACTCTGTGACACGAAGTAGGAGGTACAGCAGACTTCACTCTGGAGAGGAACCTCCAATGTGGCTCTCACTACATAGAACACACCTGTGCTGGGTGATAGGACTCTTTCCTCCCTCATCTCTCCCATCCCCCTCCTACAGCATGTGCTGAGAATTCTTTGCCTGTCTGTTTCTAGACTACGTGGGAGGGGGGAGCCTTCCTTCACCGCTTGATGAGATCACATCTTGTTGACTAGAAAGTAGCATCCAAGAGGGGGCTGACAGCCAGAAACCAAATGTGGCAACCAGAGTCAGAAGTTCTTCCAGCACAGCGACCGATCAGGGGCTCTTTGTGATGATGGCCAAGAGCCGGGCCCCAGAGAATATTTGTCCAATCTTTGGGTGGGGTGTGGGGGAAGGCCCCTTTAATGCTGAAAACATCTCCATCCAAAACAAAACCCAGGAGGGGATCCTATGTACCCAATACAGGTACTCTGCCTTGACCGAAGACCATGGTCTTAAAGATCTTTACCTTTTAATTTCTCAAACTCCTACCCAGCCTTAACCTCCTTACCCAGAGGTAGGCAAACTACCTACCTATAATCCTACTGGAATGGAGTGGGGGCATTAGAACACATCAAGACCCTCATGAGATAGTGTCTCTCCACGGGGATGATGCTAGGGAGCTGTTTTAAAAGAATCATGATGACATGGAAGGAAGTGCCATGAAGAGACAGCCTGTGGAGCATGTGTAGACATGCTGTAACTGGTTCCAGTTGGCTAACCACATGTTGAGGGAAAGGCTCTTTGGCTCTGGAGGCCTTCAAAAAGGCCTATCAGCTCCAACTCTGTCTCTGCCTCAGAACTCTTAGCGGAACTCAGCTAGTGATGAAAGAAATGAAGACTAGGACTTTGGGAGTTCAAAGGGGCCAGAGGACTCCTTGGCATCCTGTCATTTCCGAGTCTGAGGTTCACCCAGCAAAGCGTCAGTGATCTGATGACCAAGGAGTGGCTTTTTGGAGTGACCTTTGGGAACCCAGCCCAGAAGTAGCTGAGACACAGGGTCATCAGGCATTCTTGCCACATCTGGACGTGAACTCGATGAGATCTGTGTTACAGAGGAGCTGGGTTGAGATAAGCTTAATCCTTACCACCCCACCCCCTCACCAAGTTTTAGTATAAGGAGTATTATTCCCTAGAACTGATGGGAAAATGTATGTTTATTCTTTATCTTTGAAGTAAATATTTCTTTGTAAAAGCTACTATGATATTGGGTGGTCAAACAGAACCAGGATGCTAGTCAACATCCCAACCACTGGAGGGAAACACAACTGGAGGGGGTTGAGCCAATGGCAGAGAAAAGAGACATCTATAAAACTCTCAATTTACTCCAGAGAATCACATATAGCTGATCTGGCTCTGAGAGAGTGGGGCTGGCACACAACTTGCTATACTAATATCCCATGATCCTTGAGGCCCACCTGTCCTGATTGGTGAGTATGCCATGTGGTCCCCCTATATCAGGCCGGACTGCTTCCAGCCACTGCTCATCTTACTCCTCAGCCATTTCCGTACCTGTTGCCCTACATCAATGCTTATACATCCTCCCTGTTGCCCTTCCTCTCCCTTCATTCCAGGAAACATAAGCAAATCAATGGTTATTGGAAAAAGGCTGTGGTGATTTAATTTCCTAGGACTTCTGTCCATCACCCCTGTGACCTTCCAAATGAAAATATACCTCTGTGGCTACCACCCCCTTTTATGTGAGCTTCTTGAGGGCAGCTTGTCTTTCTTTTAGGGAAGAGCTAATCCAATTCCAATTGATCAATGATGGACAGAATCAGCTACACCCAGAAAAGGAACACTGGGAAATGAGTGTAAACTGTGAGCATTGTTTTTTGTTTTTCTCCCCAGGTTATTTTTACCTTCCGAATCCAATCTCCAGAATTTAGGACATTGTTTGGCCCATGTTTTTTCACTCATCCAGCCATTCATTTTTCCATCCAGCCAGCCACTTATTAATTTTAGTCACTGTATTGGATAAAAACAAACTTAGGGTCTTTTGTGGCAGATCATACTGGTTCAAGCCCCAGGGGAATGGCAAGGGTGGAAGGTGCTGGTATATAGTGCATGCTCTCAAGCCAGTCCTAATACTCTATATGCTCTTCTGGGGCTTCTAAACTCCATACTCTCTCTCTTCTTCTCTAAGGTCACTTGAACCCCTTTCTAGGACACCCCATTCTCTCACTCTGGAATATTACTTCAAAGCATTCCCCAATACACAATTCCTGACTCATCGTTACAATGCTTCAAGCTCCCAGTGTCCAGAGAGGATCTCAAAGCATTAGTTGACATGACCTGAGACAGTGGGAGAGTTCTGGAAGAGACTGACTGGCATGGTGGACAGCCAGCAAGTCTCAGAGTCAGGAAGACTCAAGTTAACATCCCACCTCAGACACGTTTTGGCTGCGTGACTCCAAACAAGTCGATGACTCTCTCGATGTCTCAGACCGCTCTGCAAGGCTAGCAGTTGGAGACAACACAGCAGCTCTGCTGGAATGTCTCTGGACTCAGAGGATCTCTGTTCAAATCCTACCTCTGCCACGAATTACATAAGCTTAGGCAAGTCTTGTCTCCTCCCCGAGCCTCAGTTTCCTTCCCTATAAAATGAGGGGGCTGGAGCAGATGGCCTCTGAAGGCCCTGCCAGTTCTGCAATCGACAATCACATGGCAATACTTAACCTCTCTCCGTCTTAGTCAAAGTGTATACGTTGACAATTTACAGCCAATTTACAGCGAGAGAGGGAGTTTCCTCCCTTGGGAACCTCTGACTGATGAAATCACAGATGTATACTTTTTTTTATTTTTTAAGCTTTTCTTTTTTTTCAAGACAGATGCATAGATAGTGTTCTACATTCTACACACGCTTGTGACAGTCGTATACTTAAAAAACAACCATGAACTATTATTTTTAAGGGGTGGGGGCGAGTAGTGAGAGGTGTGGAATCGAAAGGCGAGGATTCAAATCCTAGATCTGCCTTATGATGCCTGGGTGATCTAGAGCAAGTGTCTCACCTCTCTGTGCCTCAGTTTTCTTCTCTGTAAAGTCAGAGACTTGGATCTGATGGCTTCCGGGAGCCCTTCCAGCGCGTGAATATGTCATCTTGGCCCATCATTCCTTAGCACACTGACCCCCAATTGCAGACGTTTGTTTCCCCTCACAGTGTCCCCTGCATGTTGAGAGATGGAAAGGGACCTATCCGTGTCTCCCTCTTGCCCTCTCAACTCCCCACATGCTTCTGCCCCGAGTTTATGGAAAGCAACGTGAATGGCCCAGGAAGCTCTTGGCCTTCTTTGGGTACATTTGCCATTACCTCTCGGAACCTGGCCCAGATTCCTCTCTGACAGTCTTCCCTCTGTTGGCAGCAGCTTTGCTCTGGGCTCTCCCTCCCTGCTGCTTAGTGCTGACTAAGCTGCTGGCCCCCAACCCTTGGGGCCAGGGTCAATGAATCAATCAACCGGCATTTGGTAAGCACTTATTATGTCCCATACTCTATGCTAAGTGCTAGGGATGTACAGAGGTCCTGATCTCTAGGAGGCTCCCTTCTAATGAAAGAAATGATATGCAGGTAAATAGCTACTTCTCCAAACTACAAGACAACCTTAAATGGGAAGGCAGTGATGTCTGGGGGAAGGCCTCTTGTAAATGGCTGAGCTGAGTCTCAAAAGGAGGCAGGGAGTCCAAGAGGAAGAGATGAGTAGGGACAGCCAGCCCAACACACAGAGACAAGAGATGAACAGTGTGGATGAGGGATAATGAGCAAGTTTTTAAGTCTGCCTGGACCAGAAAGTGTGTGGAAGGGATAATGGAGAAGGCTGGAAAGAGGCCTGTTGGAAGAACTTGAAATGGCAGAGGACTTTTTATTTGATTTTGGAGGTTGGAGAAAGCCGGTGGAAGTTACTGAGCAGGACAACGACTTGGACAGACTTGGGTTTGGGGAAAATCCCTTTGGCAGGTGTGGGGGAGAGGAAACGGAGAAGGAAAAGGCTTGAAGTGGGTAGATGAGTTAGATGGCTGTTGCAATAAGACAGGCAAGGGATAATGAGGTTGTGGTGGCCTGTGAGTGGAGGGAAGGGGTCATGTTTAGGAGATGTGGTGGAGAAAGAAATGAAGAATTGGCTGCGCCTTTTAATCCCACCATCTAAAGCTTTGCCAGAGAGCTCCTATCTGCCACGTCGACCTGTTCCGTGTTGCTACAAAAGACCCGGGATTAATAGGCAGGAGAAGGCAAGTTCCTTAAATGGCAAGATGGTGAGCTTGATCTTAGTTCCTGGCAAAAGTCCAGAAAACATCATTAAAGAGATGGTTCGTGAGCACTTAGAAAGGGAAGCAGTGATCATGGTATGCCAGAATGGATTACGGATTCATCAAGGAAAAGAATAACTCCTACCATTTATAGAGCACCTCAAGGTTTCCACGACGCTGCTTCGAAGGTATGCATCCGGGGACACTCCCCCAACATCACCGCCTTCAAGTCTTCTACTGCCACGAGCTGGAATTCTGGTATTCCTCTCTCCTTCTGTCTTTCCCTGGGCTTCAGCCCACCTAGTGCTCGTCTCCACCCTCACCGCAACCTCCACATTCTCTACTCCTCCTCGCTTCTCCAGGTCCTCATCTCTATTTTGAGCTACCTTTTCTCCCTTCCCAGTCTTGCCCTTACACTTAACCAGTTCAACTTCAGATTACGGGAGGACGTCCCATCATTAGGCTAATTGGATCTACTCCCCATCTCAGTTGGAGCCTCTTTGTCACAGAGCAATACTTCTATTTATCTCTAGCCTGACTCCTCAGCACATTTCCCATGATATCTTTCCCAGAGTTTCTCTTTCTCCTCAGGCTACCTTCCCGCTCTTCCAAATTTGCCGATTTCTCCTGAAGGCACTACTGGCCTTCTGGTCACCCACTTTCACAGTTATCCGTAAGTCTTCCTTATCCTGCCTCCCACTACCACATACCCTTTGTTTCAAGTTCTGTAGATTCTGTTTTCAGAACAGATCTCACATCCATGTACTTCTTTTCATTCACATTCCACCCTCCTTCAGGCCTTCATTGCCTACTATAATAGCCTTCTGTTTGATCTCCCTTGCTTTTTGATTTGTTTTAAGTTTTGTTTTTTTGCTGAGGCAATTGGGGTTAAGTGACTTGCCCAGGGTCACACAGCTAGGAAGTATCTGAGGTCAGATTTGAACTCAGGTCCTCCTGACTGCAGGACTGGTGCTCTCTCCACTGTACCAACTCATTGCCTCCTTTAAGCCTTTCACTGTCCAATCCATCCTCATAGCTGCTCAAATTATATTCCTGAGATACAAGTCTGACCATGTTATTTCCCTGCTCAAGAAACTTCATTGGCTCTCTATTGCCTCTACCATTCAATACAAATTCTTCTGTTGCACATCGAAAGCCTCCCCTATTCAGTTTCCAGCCTTGTTCCTCTGCTTGTTATTGAACATGACGTTTCATCTCCATCACTCTCCAGTGCTTGAAGTAGTCGTGCCCTTCAACGACATCTCCTGAAATCCCCGACTCCATTCTGCACTCAGCTCAGGTGCTACAAAGGGCCTTTCTTGATCTTTCCGCTTATTATTGCTCTATCTCTCCTTGCCCCCTTTTTGTGTTGGCCAGACGACCCTAAATGTAGAGCTAGAAAGGATCTCAGAATTCAGCTAAGCCAACCTACTCATTTTACAGAGACCCAGAGAAAGGAAGTGACTTGTCTAAGATCACACAAAGGATCAAAGCTTTAGAGTTGGAAGGAAATTCCAAAGTCATCTAATTCAACTTCCTCATTTTACAGGGGAGGAAACAGAGGCCCAGGGAGTATGAAGTGACTTCTAGGATCATCATTCTAGATATGGAAGGAACCCCAGGGGCCGTCTTGTCCAACTCAGATTTTAGAGATGAAGGAACCAAGGCCTAAGGAGTTTAAGAGACTTGCCTAGATCTGACTTAAGTGACAGAGGTGGGATCATATTTTGTCATTTCTATAAATTAACTTAAACCTGTTTTTCAGGATGGTTTGCTAGAGATACGCTTGGTATCATCAATCTCCCTGCCCACCGATAGGTACAACTTTAATGTGAGTATGTAAAGCCTTGAGAGTCCCATGTTTCACTTGGGGAGCTGGGCCAAGAAGGCCGAGATGCCCTTTAAGCTTTCCTTTACTCATGGTGGATGTGTCCAAAGGACTGGAGCCTCATGGTGCCCTGGGGTATCTCTCACCCATCAGTACAGCACACACGCCTACGAGGCAGGAGCAGCACAGGGATCGCTCCCTCTCCTACCAAATGCTTGACGATAGCGATTGTGGCAGTGGGTGACACATCAGAGCAAAGGGTGTGGCCCACCACCACCACCCTCCCCCTCGGGGAGCTCTCCATGTCTTTTTTCCTAAATTATGAACATAATCATTATCAGGAAGCACAACTATCTCAGTATACAAAATAAACCAATAAAGAGGTTACATATGAACCTGTGAACTTTTGTTAACATATAGTTTTGTTTTTTAAAAGTTTATATTCAAGTTAAATATGGTAGGAACAAAACTTCCCTGTTTATTTCCATTCCCCTTTTCAACTTGTTTCCCCTCTGTATTGTAATGCTTTTTAAAATGTCTTTACTTTTTTGGTATTTCTCTCACTACCACTAACTCCACTCCTCCCCACCCCCCAAGAAGAAGCTCTCCCTTGTAACAAATTAATAGAGAAAACCACATTGACACATTGGCTGTGTCAGGAAATATAAGTCTCATGCAATACCTGTGTCCCGTTACTCTTTAGAAAAGGCAGGGGCCATTTTTTTGAGAGCCCTCTGGAGTCATGGTTCTGACCTCCCATTTTCTTGGGTTCCTCCAGAGAAAGAGCACCAAGCCCAGACTACTGGAGCAGCGCTGGGCTTTGGCAGATCTGCCAGGCCAGGCAGACCCCGTAGGTATAATTGTAATGTGTGTTCACAAAGTCTTCAAAAGGAGACCTTGCAGCTGTGGGTGACTCCCCTTTTCCCTTCCCCTTTTGTGAGTCAGATGTGTCGGGACCACAATCCTAGTCAGAGACTTGGGTCCTTAGCCTAGGACAAGGAGATTTTGCCTTGGAGTGACCATAGAGGAGCAAGGGTCTTACATAAAGCATGCTTCCTAAAAAAACAAAACAAAACAAAAAACAAAACAAACAAACAAACAAACAAAAACAAAGCATCCCTTTCAGTGGCAGCAGAAAACTGGAAACGAAAAGGGACTCATTACCACAATGGACTATAACTTCATCGTCAGAGATGTCAAACAGGGAAGGGTTCAGAGAGGGCTTGGATGGGCTGATGCAGTAGGAAGTGCCTGGAATCAGGGAAACAACATACACGAGGACCAAAGCAGCATAAGTGGAAAGAATCAAAAAGCAAAACCAAATGGCTGCACAATTAGAGTGACCAAGCTTGACCCCAGAAAAGAGGTGAGAAAATGCACCTCCCTCCATCCCTCCCAGAGGTGGGCGACAAGGAGCGGAATACGGCACGCGTCCGCTCAGACTCGGTGTGTTGGCTGATTTTCTTGGACCGTTATTTCTCTTCCTTTACATTCACAGTTGCATTTGGCTAGGGAAGGGGAGGGGGAGACTCATTTGGAAGTGAAGGTGATATAAAAACAAAAGCTGGGAAAAAGGAAAGCAGGTGAAAACACCCAGCCCCCAAGAGTCTTCTGTTCAAATAAGGTTCACCTTAATAATTGTATTGTTCCCTTCGGAAAAACATTGGCCAGTAGCCTGGGCAATTTTATCCCCACTCCAATCCTTTTGTAAACAATCCTACCCTAACCACTGACAACAATATACCGCCACCCACCCACCCTCCAACTGTGTTTGCTCAAATAAACCCATGTGAGAAGTTAAACAGCTTTCTACGGGATTCCATGAAGATAGTCGGTGTTGTTCTACACCCAAGCCAAAAACAGAAATACAGCTTTCTCCTCAATTTTCTGTTTTTGCCGGAACTCTCCCCAAAATTGTCTCGATTTTCCATGTTGCTCGGAGAGACTCAGCTATGACAGGCATGTCGAAGCCGTTTGTGTGAATCCCTTTTTCAACTCCTTTATGAAACCCTGCCAATTTCCCTTTTATCCTCCCTCTCCATGTTCCCTATCTCTCTTGATCTCCATTGTGAAATTTGATACTTAATGAAAAACATTTTCAGTAACCAAATTTATCAAGTGACCACATCTAAAAAGTAGAGATCTCTGTGATGTAGCTCAGCAGAGAACATATCTAAATGAAATACACAGATTTGATACGTGAGTGGCGAGAAATCAGATTAACTACCATCCTCTAGGTACAAGATGTATAAATTGTGTTAATTTACAGGGCAACTTGCCAACCTCAAAGTCATAAAGAACAAGGGGAAAAAATGGATGAAGATGACTGCATGTGTATGCAAACACACACTATTCCTTTGGGTCATTTCCCACTGGAGACCTCAAATTTACTAGTGATTTAAAAACCCAAGACCTCCATATGGCACAGAATTTTCTTCGAATCTATAGCGGATATGAAATGTAAATAAAGCAAAGAGTAGGAGGGGGTGCCTAGAATCGGGTTCTTTGTCTTATTTCTACATTACCGAACATTTTAAACAGATTCAAATATAATTCGATAAACCGAAGCGGAACAGAACCCAAGGTGGAATCAAGTCATAGATTTAGAAACAGACAGGGACCAGCTGTGGGAGGGAGGGACTGAGTGCCAAGAGCGTGCATGCCAAGTTCTGTCTCCTGGTGACGAGGAAACCTGAAAAGGGACGGGAATGAGAACAGAACGAGGGGACTGTGGTGGGGGCCAGATCATTTGTACAGAAAAAGAAAAATAGAAAAATGGTCAGTGTGTCCCGAAGATCGATTTAAATTTCCTCCTTGATGAAAGTTCTCTGTAATGTCCCTGCCGGATGACCGTCCGGTCTGGGTTTTGAAGACCATGAGCGATGAGAAATTTGCTGAACCACATATGACCCCATTACTGGAGACCTTGAGTTGCCGGCCATGGGATCTTAAGACATGGGTTTGAGTCTCCACCAGGGGCGAGTCACATCATCTCTCTGAGCCTGTTTCCTAATTGGTAAGAAGGGGATAATAAAAGGTGCACTAGCTGTCTCTGCCACAGGGGTGTTATAAAGGAAGGCACTTTGTGAACCCTAAAGAACTACCGAAGTGTTAGCATTTCTTCATGTACTGATAGCATTATGTACTGTCAGAAGCAATGTGGCATAGTACAAAGCCAAGAAGACCTGAGTCCGGGTGCTGCTTCTGACCCAGAGTTAATGTGTGACCCTGGGCAAGTCATTAGTCCCCTAATTACCCTTGGCAACTCTCTAAAACTCTAAATTGCAGAGAGGGTACCAACCTGCATCGGTAGAGGGAATTTCCACCTCTGGGAGCTTCCTATAGCAATGTGAAATTTCAGGTTCGGTTTCTATCCCTGACATCAATGCTATCAAATTCAAAGGGAAGAGAGTTGTTATAGATCAGAGGATCATCGATCCATATGTGGAAGCAACCTCAGAGGCCATCTAGTCCAGTTCCCTCGTTTTAAAAGGAAGGAAACTGAGGCCCAGGGAAGTGAAGCGTCTTGGCCAAGATCTATCTCAATCCATCAAAAAACATTTATTAAGAATTTAATATGTTCCAGGCCCCATGCTAAGCAGTCGAGATACAAAGAAAGGGGGGGGGGTCCCCACCCTCTGAGACCACGTATTTTAATGGAGAAGACAACATGTAAATAGCTTGTTCATACAAGAGACTAAGTGGAAGGTCAACTGGAAGCTCAAGCGCCTGGGAAGGTCCTCCTGTAGAGTTGGGATTTGAGCTGAACTGGCTCTAGCACCTAAATGTAAAGATACCTAGAGGAAGTTCTAGCATATCGGGGGATATTCTGTGGAAGGTTGGAGGGAAAACAGAATAAAGGGCACTGCCTCAATTCAAAGGCCCTCAGACACCATCCCACTTCTAACTGACTGACCTTAGTCAAGTCATTCCCCCTCCCTTAGCCTCAGTTTCCCCCTCTGTAAAATGAGGGAATTAGATGGCTAATGAGGGTTTATTCAGCTCAGCTATGGGATGCTGGTATGATTCTGTGAAAGAAAGGCCTATATTGATGAGACCACAGAGAAAAATAGGAAAAGGGGGCATATCAGTTGGTCTGGAGCCCTCAATCATCCTTCCAGGGTATTCCTATTACTAGGGAGTTTTTTTTTCCATTTTATTTTTTGCATCTTGCCTTCCTTGAGTTATCTTGCAAACGGATCCCTCGATGTTTTGAATACTGTGCTCCCTCTAGCACAGATTCCCTTTGTATATAGGAAGGCAACATAGCACCATGAATATGGCTCCAGATTTGGAGCCATCAGGAGCTGTGTTCAGCTCAGAGTGTGACCCTAGACAAGTTACCTACGCACTCCATGCTTTAGTTTCCTCATTTGAAAAATAATAGGGGTAAAAAAACAAAAACAAAACAAAAAATAAATAAATAAAATAAAATAAAATAAAAATTACTCAAGCATATATACTGTGGGAAAAAAAATTCTAAATTAAAAAAAAAAAGAAAAATAATAGGGGTGAAGGAGTCTTGGATTCAGTGGCCTCAATGGTCCCTTCTAGCTCTAAATATTTTTTCCTAGTTCTTCTAGTCCAGCAATTGTTCTACTCTAGCCAGTCTATCAATAAACTCCTGCCACGTGCCAGGCTCTGTGCTAAGTTCCGGGGACGAGGCAGTCTTGAGGAGTTGGGGTGCAAGTGTTATCACTGCACTGTCACTGATGCTGAAAATAGATCAAGTTAGAAACTTGATAAACAGCTTGTTCTACAGACACCCTTGACATCTCTGGGTACTCCAGGGCTAGCCTGAGTTCTGTTAGAATCCCTTGCTCCAATCAAGGCTCAGCTTTTATAGATTAATGTCTAACCCCTTCAGACATTAGTGCTCTCTCCCTTCCCCTCAAATTATCATGGACATACTCATCTGTTTATATGTTGTCTTCTCCTAGTAGAATATAAGCCACTTGAGAGCAGAGACTACTGCTCATTTGTTTTTATATCCTTAGTGCTTAGCACATTGACTTGAACACAGTAGGACCACAATAACAGCTTGTTGGGCTGGAGTGGAATTGGATGTGGATCTTTATGGCCAACTGTTGACATACAGTCATAAGAGATGGAAAGGACCTCAGATTTTACAGAGGAAGAACTGAGGCTCAGCAAAGAAAAATGACTAGCTCAAGATCACACAACTTGGACGTGACTAAGAGAGGAAGAAGACAGAAGTTATGCTTTTGGAGTTTCTGATGGGGGAATCTCAAGACAACAAATAGAGAGAGTTTGTCATCTCCCAGGAGTATGCACCCAGACTATGATGGAGGACCTCCCAAGACTTGTCAAAAGCGATGACTCCTACCACTGCTAGTGATTCATGTGGGCAGAAACAATTTTGCCAGAAGGAAGCTATAAATCATTCTTAAGGATTAGGAAGCTTTGGGCAAGAAACTGAAGACCTTAGGAATACAGGTGGTGTTTTGGGTTTTTTTTTTGTTTTGTTTTGTTTTTTGTTTTGTTTTGTTTTTTTACCTCTGCTGCCAATTGAAGGCCAGAGCTTCAGAAGAGAAAGACAGGCTTGGGAAGTAAATAACTAGTTAAGGAGATGAGATTTGTATTTCTGGACTATGACTTAAAAAAGAGGAATGATGGGCTCCTGGCCAGGGATGGGGCTCATTTAACAAGGGCTGGGAACGATACATTTGCCTGGAGTCTTGCAAATATTTTTTTTTGTTCTTTTTGCCTTTGCTATAAATTTAATAACCACAAACAAACACAATCAAATAAACATGCAAAGCAAGGATCAAATTTTACCCAAAACCTCATATCTGTTAACAAGGAAGAATGGAATGAGTTAGTAAAGAACAAATAAGCAAATAAGGTGCTTTTGTTCTGTGTCTCCATCCACATCTGCCCAAGGTTCAGCCACTTTTAGCTCTATTTTCCTTCCCTTTTACATTTTTTTCTTGTGCTCATAATCAGCAGGGGTACAGTTCAGCTTCTGTTGATTTTGTTCTGCATCACCCCTTATAGGCCTTTCCCTGTTTCCATAGATGCTTCCTTATTTATCATTTTTACAGCATCAAAATATCCTATTACATTAAAATACCATAATTTACTCAACCAGTCTCTACTTTGGGGATATGTGTGTGTATATACATATTATTTTCAAGTTTGAGCATATGTTTACAATGGTTATTAACAATTTCCTCTTTAATAAATTATCTGTCATACCCAGAATTCCATTTGAAGAGTGTGTTCTATTAGTCGTATAGATATGTGTCAGTTCCTTATAGATTGGGGTTGAAATATACATACATACATACATATACATATATATATATATACATATACACATATGTATGTATGTAAAATACATTTACTTCAAATATTTTCCCCAACCTTTTCTTTTTTCCTAATTGTAAGACATTGCTTTTTTGTAGTAGAAAATCTAATCAAACCCATCAATTTTGTGTCCAGTGATTTCTTCTATTTGTTCCACTGATTTAAAAAAGTATCTTTTTTTCCAGAATTGAAAGAAATATAATATTCTTTGTTTCTCTTCATTTTTAATGATTTTTTTTAATGTTGAAAAACTTGATCCAGTTATACCTTATTGTGATAGATGTGAAGTATGGCTCCAAACCCATTTTTTTGCCCTATAGCTCAAAGTGTATTTTTTGCTCTGTAGTTCTAAGGGGCATTTCTCCACTTTTCTGGGTAGTTTTTCTTCCTGTTGGATTCCATTCGCCAGTAAATTGTTAGTTTATGCACTATTAATTTTTTTAATATTCATTAGGTTCTATTTCTGGGTCCTCTTTTCTGTTTCATTGATATATTTTTCTATTCTAAGTATTGAACATTTAAAAAAGTATTGCTGTACAGTACATTTTCATATCTAGAAGTACCAAATATCAGAATCTCCCCTTCTCTCATTTTCTCTTTCGTACTTGTTCTTGATATTTTAATATGTATACTTTTGTATATGGATATTGTTATGATCTTAGGCAATTTAATTGATTGAATGAAATCTGAAAGTTAGCTTTAAACACATTGCCATTTTGATTATGTCTGCTCTACCGGATACAATCCTAGGCTCATAGGTCTGGAGTTGGAGGGGACCTCACCAAACCACAGAGGACATCTCTTTGTTTGATTAAATATTATTTTGTTTCTATAAAAATCATTTAAAAGTTGTTTTGTGTCATATTCTTGTATAACTTAAGAAGTCGGTTCTAAAAAATCTGAAGCATTTTGGTTTATTATTGTAAAAGATATTTCTCTATCAGTTGCTCTTGATTCTTGATAGTAGTAGGGAAAATGTAGATGATTTTGCATCTTACCAATTCCTGAAAGCCATTTGTTGCCTCCATTCATTTTTGGAGGAGTTTCTAAGTGAATCATCATGTTATCTGCAATAAGGATATTTGAACTTCAACATCAATGCCCATTCTTTTGATTTCCTTTTCTTACCTTGGTGCTTTTTTGCTATGATTTCTAAAACTGTGTTAAGTAAATGTGTCAAGAGTGGACATCCCTGTTTAAGATCTGTTTTTAATGGAAAAGCTTTTAAGTTTCTCCATTACACATAATATTAGCTTATAGTTTCAGACATATACTTTTGAACAGACACCTACTTATGAAAAAGTCTTTCTATTCCTATATTTGCTAACATGCTTAAAACATAAACGAAGGCTGTGTTTTATAAAAAGCTTTCTCTGCCCCAATGACAAGATCTTGTAGTCCTTACTTTTTCTCTATTAAAGGCAAAAGGTTTGGGTGAGATTTTATGTTGTTGACAAAATTTATTATATTGATTGTTTTTGTGGTATTAAACCGCCCTTGCATGCCACTTATAAATCATTCCTGATATTAAATGTGAGCTTCTGCGATGGACACTCTTTTTGGATACATTGCTGTATTTTCTTTAGTATTTTTGCATCGATATTTATGAATAATATTGTTCTAGAGTTTTCTTTCTCAACTCTGTCTTTCTTTGGTTTAGTGATCCACACTATATTTGCCTCATAAAATCAGTTCAGGAGTCTATCATCTTTCTCGATGTTTTGAAACAGTCTGGATAGTATTGGAGAGCCTTGCAAATCTAATCAAAAGGGCTATAAAATGAAAAGGAAGCTGGGGGGGAGGGGGGAAGAAAAATGCCGATGTATATCCACCAACCTAGATACCATAGAGAGTAACTACAATCTAAGAAGAAAAATAGCAGTCCAGAAGCCAAGAAATTCGCAGGAGACAAAGTCCAAGAAAGTCAATAACAATAAACCCCATGCCCTCAAATGTCGGTGCACAAAGGAACAAAGTATGGAGAGTGAGCACAGTGATCCGAATACAGAGGCAAATTCTGTACCATGAGTATCCCAGAGACTTGGTGGGATCGGACACATGGCTCTGGAGGGAGATAACTTATTCAAAGGGGACAGGAGGGTGGGGGAGTCACATTGTCTATGAGAAGATATACTTATGTAAAGAAATCCTGGGACAGGGTGGGGGTTTGGGGGGAGGGAAGCCCGGTGGAGAGTATTTGGGTGAAGATCATCGGAAAAGAAACAACATTTATATTGTCATCAGAATATACTATCTAGCACCTGGACAGAAAGAGGAAATAGATGAGAAGCTCAGGAAACAGATCACAAACCTGGCACAGAGGCATGATATAGTAGCGATGAGGGACTTCAATTATTTGGACATCTGCTGGAGTGCTTGCTCTGCCAAAAGCAAAGCAGCTAATAATTTTTCAGCTTGCTTCTATGATAATTTCATCTTTTAAAAGATAAAGGAAACAGTAAGGGGAAGTGACCATGCCATCTCAGAATTTTGGGTAGAGAAGAAGGGGAAAGTCCGGCAGAGATGGACAAACACCCTCGATTTTAGGAAAGCAGATTTCAAAGGATTACAGAGAAAACTTGGATGGGTTCTGATAGACTAAAATTCTACAGGATTGTCCCAGGAGGGACGGGTACAAGGGCACAAGCAGAAAGGTTGGTCTTGGCAATGAAGAGGATTATCTCTGTGTCCAAGACTAGGGAAATAAAAGAGAGAATAGGTAATGATTGAGAGGGGTTTAGGGTATGGAGTAGGGGAGTAGAAAGAGCTCGTGACAGATGGTCCCTATTTTCTTTTTTAATTGTAATTGATATCCCTTGTTTTTACATCACCTACATTTCCCAATATATCCCTCCCTGCTTCCAAAGACCCATCATCCCTTATAACAAAGAAGTAAAACTGACCAACACATCAACCAAGTTTAACATTAGTGTTTCACACTCAGATTCCTAGTTCTCCCTGTTCCTCATCTTCTATTTCAAGACTTTTGCATTGACTGTCCTCCATACCTGCAGTGTTCTCCCTCCTCACCTAATACTTCATAGAATCCCTCCTTTCCTTCAAGACACAACTCAAATACCATTTTCTTTCCCATCCCTCCCCACAACTGCTAGTGACTTTCCCAAACCACTTTGTATTGAACTACTTTGTATTTATTCTGTCCATATATTAGAGATACTTATAGATTCTCTTGTTGCCTTTCCTATTCAAAAGTAGGCTCCTTTTAAGTATTCCCAGAGCCTCTCATAGTATTTGACACAAAGTAGGAAACTTAACAAATGCTGACTGACAATGGCAAAGAAGGGAAAGAAGTTCATTTTCTATTTTCTTTTTTGTTGATCTAATTTCACCGTATTTGGTATCTGTTGCTTCCATTTTATTGTTGTAGTATTACAATGCTCTTCTGGTTCTGCTTATTTCTTTCTGGATCAGCTCATATCAGCTTCTCCATGCTTCTTTGTATTTGTCATTTCTTAAAACCCAGTAATATTCTATTACATTTGTGCCACGATTTGTTCAGTAACTTTCCAAACCAATGGGCTCCACTTTGTTCCTGGTTTTTGCTGTTAGAGTGAGTGCTGCTCCTTTTCTTATGGTGGCAAAAACCTGGAAACAAAGGAAATTGCCCACCAAAGTAAGGAATGGGAAAACAAATGAATGCAATGGATTATAATAATGGACTATTGGATTATAAGATATGATAAAAAGAATGAATATGGGAAAGCTCAAAAAGAGTGATAGAGAAATGCAAAGCCAGTGAACGATATACACAACCCCTGCAAGATTGTAAATGGAGAGGATCACAACACAAAACAACTGAAAGTGAACACTGCAAAATTACGAAGAACGATGGCCTAAAAACATGTTTTCCTATATTCATCTGATTTGGTGGACATCCACTTTATTCCCAGTTCTTTGCCACCACAAAAAGAATTGCAAAGAACATGACTCTAAAAGAGAGATGAAAGAAGACAGAGGTGGGAGGTTCACAAATGTGACACATTACATATAATATTGGATATTTTTTTATTTTAATAGTTTTAGTTTTTATGCATGGGTAATTTTACAACATTGACAATTGCCAAACCTTTTGTTCTATTTTTTCCCCTCCTTCCCCCCGACAGATGGCAGGTTGACCAATACATGTTAAATATAATATTGGATTTTTAAAAAGATATATTTATTATTGATTCTTTTTCCTCTTTTTTGCTGAGGCAATTGGGGTTAAGTGACTTGCCCAGGGTCACACAGCTAGAAAGTGTTAAGTATCTGAGGCCAGATTTGAACTCAGGTCCTCTTGACTTCAGGGACAGTGCTCTATCCACTATACCAACTAGCTGGTCCCCTCTTTTTCTTTAAAATGATTTTTTGTTTTATGGAATGTCTCTCTGAAAAAGCAAAGTAAAAGGAATTCAGTGGGAAATGTAGGTGATATAAAAACAAGTTACCAGTTTAAAAAAAAAACACATTTAAAAAGCAAGGGGCAGCTAGAAATATTTTGGTATATAAAGAACCTTTCTCTTTATTGTTGACTGCCTCAGGGGATGATAGGAGCATAAACTCCTAGATCTGGAGGTGAGAGGACCCTTAGAGGTCAACCCCTTCATTCTAACTTAGGAGAAAACTAAGGTCCAGGGACTTACACAAGATCACACATGGATAAAGAAAGGTAGGAAAGTTAAGATGATGAAAAGGAATTTGTTGGACGTTAGAAGTAGGCCTTCAAGGAGGAAAATAGGACAATGGATGACATGAATTTTGTTTAGGAGTAAGCTGTCTGGAGATGATAGAACAGATAGTGATAGCAAGGAAGTATGTATACATACATGCTGTTGTTGTTGAGTTCTTTCAGTCACGTCTGATTTTTGGTGATCTCATTTGGGATTTTCTTGGCAAAAATACTAGAGTGGTTTGCCATTACCTTCTTCAGCTCATTTTACAGATGAAGGAATTGAGGAAAACAGGGTGAAGTGACTTGCCCTGGGTCACATAGCTAATAAGAGTCTGAGGTTAATTATCCAAATGATAAATGGTCAAAGGATATGAACAATTTTCAGATGATGAAATTAAAACTTTTCCCACTCATATGAAAGAGTGTTCCAAATCACTACTGATCAGAGAAATGCAAATTAAGACAACTCTGAGATACCACTACACACCTGTCAGATTGGCTAAGCTGACAGGAACAAATAATGACGAATGTTGGAGGGGATGTGGGAAAACTGGGACACTAATACATTGTTGGTGGAGTTGTGAAAGAATCCAGCCATTCTGGAGAGCAATCTGGAACTATGCCCAAAAAGTTATCAAACTGTGCATACCCTTTGACCCAGCATTGCTGCTATTGGGCTTATATCCCAAAGAAATACTAAAGAATGGAAAGGGACCTGTATGTGCCAAAATGTTTGTGGCAGCTCTTTTCGTAGTAGCCAGAAACTGGAAGATGAATGGATGTCCATCAATTGGAGAATGGTTGGGTAAATTGTGGTATATGAAGGTTATGGAATATTATTGCTCTGTAAGAAATGACCAGCAGGAGAAATACAGAGAGGCCTGGAGGGACTTAAATCAACTGTTTCTGAGTGAAACGAGCAGAACTAGGGGATCATTATACACTTCAACAATGATACTGTATGAGGATGTATGCTGATGGAAGTGGATATCTTCAACATAGAGAAGAGCTAATCCAATTCCAATTGATCAATGATGGACAGAATCAGCTACACCCAGAGAAGGAACACTGGGAAGTGAGTGTAAACTGTGAGCATTTTTTTGTTTGTTTGGTTTTCTTCCCAGGTTATTTTTACCTTCTGAATACAATTCTTCCTTTGCAACAACAACAACAACAAAATTCGGTTTTGCACATATATATATTGTACCTAGGATATACTATAAGATATTTAATATGTATGGGAATGCCTGCCATCTAGGGGAGGGGGAGGAGGGAAGGAGGGGAAAAATTTGGAACAGAAGGGAGTACAACGGATAATGTTGTAAAAAAAATTACCTATGAATATGTACTGTCAAAGAAAATGTTATAATTATAAAAATTAATAAAAAAAGAGAGAAAAAAAAGAGTCTGAGGCTAGATTTGATCTCTGGTCTTCTTGTCTGCAGGTCCAGCACTCTGTCCACTGCAGCACCACCTAACTGTCCTATGTGTGTGTGTGTGTGTGTGTGTGTGTGTGTGTGTGTGTGTGTGTGTGTAAGGTAACATATACACATATACAGTACATACATATACACATGTATATGTATACATACAATATATGTTAAGGGACCGGTCAATTCTCCGAGAGCCTCTACCCATCATCCCTTATAACAAAGAAGAAAAAAGAGCAGGTCAGCAAAACTGACCAACATATCCACCATGTTGTGGATCATAGCCTCTGGAGGAGTTTCAGGGCAGCCTTTGCTGACACAGGTGTTGCTTGTGGACTGGGAATGAGATAAATTGGAGGCAGAGAGAAGAGGAGAGAGGTCAGACAATTCAATGGCCTCTCAGTCAGAGAGGTCAGAGAACAGCTACTGCCTCTCAGTCTCCTTGTATCATCCCCTCACAGGAGGAGATCCATTCTGGGTTGGATCTCCAAGCAGCCACATGTGGCTCCTGTGTATTCCAACAGCTCTCTTGTGTATTCTAACATATGGTGCCTGAATGTGAAGATAAGAAGAATTACAAGAAGAACCAGAGCTGTTCGTGAGAAGGATCCTTACAGAGTTAAGAGAGAAGAGCCCTGGTAAGACTTTTTTAGTCGGGGTAATTAAATGTGTCAATACATTAAGGGGCAGAGCCAGGAGACTGAGGAGAGACTTCAATGCCTGTTCTGACTACAGTCCTCCGTTTGAAAGTTTGCCTCTATTAACAGCTGCTATAACCATCTAGAGGTGATAGTGCTACTTGTATTCCTCAGTGTGTGGACCATGGTGTGTGTGTGTGTGTGTGTGTGTGTGTGTGTGTGTGTGTGTGTGTGTGTGTGTGTGTGTGAAATAACAGCAAAAATACAAAAAAATGGGGAATTGTTAAGGAGCAGGTCAATTCTCCTAGAGCCTCCACAGCTGTGGATCATAGCCTCTGAAGGAGTTGAAAGGCAGCTTTTACTGACACAGGTGTTGCTTGTGCACTGGGAATGAGATAAATTGGAGGCAGAGGAAAGAGGAGAGAGGTCAGAGGACACAATGGCCTCTCAGTCAGAAAGATCAGAGAACAGCAACGGCCTCTGTCTCCTTGTACCATCCTTCCACAAGAGGAGATCCATTCTGGGTTGGATCTCCAGCAGCCATGTCAGGTGACTCCCATGTATTCCAACAAATGTACACAAACATTCATGTATTATATACACATATATTACATATGACTTTTGGAACTCCCTGTATATGCTTGTTTCAGCAAACAGTGACTGAATCAGTAGAAAAAGGAGAGAAAGAAATGGGGGTTTCCTAGCTGTAGAAAGGAAATACTAGTTGGCTGGAGCCACCAATTACTAAGTTTCCCTATTTTATGACAACAGAGGATGATTTAGGCTTCTTTTGTCCCCAGACATCAAATGGAAGCACCAAGGAGAGTGAGCCCTATGTCTGAGTGGGTAAGTGATGATCAATTTCCCAAGAATGAGACTGACCTTCCGCCAATTCACTGCCTCATCCCAAGAGGAGTAGGGAGGAC
Source organism: Sminthopsis crassicaudata (assembly GCF_048593235.1). Taxonomy (NCBI): domain Eukaryota; kingdom Metazoa; phylum Chordata; class Mammalia; order Dasyuromorphia; family Dasyuridae; genus Sminthopsis; species Sminthopsis crassicaudata. The sequence continues at coordinate 67,960,763 of NC_133623.1, read as the reverse complement.
CAAAGGTTTGTGTACTCATGGAGTGTGAACTTGACTCTTAATTGAGACAAGTGTTTGAAACACTGACCTTAGACAGAGTCCTGGTATTCGGATCCTCGAGTTGCGATGCTTTCTTTTCTCCATTTCTAAGGGGAAGGCAGTACCTAAATATTGGGTGGTGAGTTTTCCAAATCTAGTCCCTGACAGTGGAGTCTCACCTGGTCAAATGAGGAAGTAGTGTTGGCACAGGAATGGTCTGCCAGCAACACGTCTCCTCACATTTGGTGCGAAAGAAGCGCCCAGTCATTATTACCCTCAGCTCAGACAGCTTTGGTGACACTGGCATAGGAAGAGTAGTACTCTGATGTGTCAGGAGGTCAGAGAAAAATGGTGAAGGCCAGGCTTCATTCGGGCCAAGCTGGTTATTCAGATTTTGATTGGGTTGCTCATAGATCAGTTAACAAAAGGAGATTCATCTAGTCATGGCAGGGAAAAGACATTCCACAAGGATATGGCATTCATGCACTTGAATATGCCTTCCCTGTCTGTGTTTGAGAGGGAAGTTGCCGATTCCTCCTGGACTGATTTTTTTGTACTATGACCAACACTATGGCAATGCCCTGGCATTAGTTCCCTGCACCAATTCCATCTCAAGGATGATTTTGATACTTTTTAAAGAAAAATTAGCCTTAACTACATGACATATTACTGCTATCCAACCAAAGTAGGTTTTAGGGTAAGGGATTTTCTTTGCCCCACGTCTGAAAGGTGTTATTATTCAGTCACATCTAACTCTTTGTGACCCCATGGACCGTAGCATATCGGGCCCTTCTGTCCAAGTCTGCCCAAGCTCATGTTCAGTGTTTCCACGATACTATCTCTCCATCTCATCCTCTGCCATCCCCTTTTTCTTTTGCCTTCAATCTTTCCCAACATCAGGGTCTTTTCCAATGAGTTGCAGCTTCTCATTATGTGGCCAGAGTATTTAAGCTTCAGCTTCAGTATTTGACCTTCCACTGAATAACTTGAATTAATTTTTTAATTAACTGATTTGATCTCCTTGCTGTCCAAGGGTCTCTCAAAAGTCTCCTCCAGCACCACAATCTGAAAGCAGTGATTCTGTGGCACTCAGCTTGCCTTATAGTCTGGTTCTCACAGTCATATATTGCTACTGAAAAAAAAACATAGCTTTTGATTCTATGGACCTTTGTTTGGTAAGATGATGTCTCTGATTTTTAGTTTGCTGTCTAGATTTGCCATCTCTTTCCTTCCGAGGAGCGAGCATCTTTTCATTTCATGGCTGCAGTCACTGTCTATAGCGATCTTTGAGCCCAAGAATATAAAATCTCTCTAATTTCCTTGAAGAGATATTATCCATGGGGTTTTGTTGGCAAAGACAATGAAGTGATTTGCCACGTCCTTCTCCAGGGGATCACCTTTTGTCTGAACTATGACCTATTCATCTTGGGTAGCCCTGCACAACCTCGCTCATAGTTTCATTGCACAATATAGCCCCTCTGCCTCAACAAGGCAGGGGAAGACTACCCTTGCTCAGGCATTTTAATCACAATATTTTATCTATTTCTGGCCAGGCAAATGGCCACAGCCTTATGTAACTGGGTATAGGCCCCTATAGATTTCAAGTGCCACACACTTTAGTAGTATGTCATACTGTTTTTAGAAAGAATCAGAGTATCAACAGTTAAATTCATTTTATAGCCAAAAATGAAAGATGTGCTAGGTCCTGATGAGTATGAATTAGGCCCTGGCGTGGTCACATGCATTTAGATACATATTATTTGAAATTTTCATTATGGAAAATACAGTATCTGGTTCTAGCCCAATGGAAATATGCAATGTGCTCTGAATAAGATGATTTGTTGTTCACACTCATTGGGACCTAGTACATTTTAGGTTCAAATTCTCCCTCAAACATTTACCACCCGGTGACTCTGGAGAACTCCTTAAACCTTATTCGCTTTCCTCATCCAAAGGGGAATAAAAATGGGAACGTCAAATGGGGAAAATAGTAGCATCTCTCTCCCAATGTGGTTGTGAGTATCACATGAGCTAACTTTAAAGTGCCCTGTAAATGCTAGAGATTATTGTGAAGAGAAAGTCACCACCAGCCCTGCATCGAAGAAGAAAATCATACCCTGGTCAACCACGAGGTATGGATCTTGCCAATTCTCCATGATAATTGCTGCGAGTTGCTTAGACAGCGCAGGTACGATCTGTTCACCGATCAAACAATAAACATTTTCTAAGCGCTTACTATGTGCCAGCAACCGTGCTAAATGGTAGAAAGTTAAGTAAAAAAGGTAAAAGGCAATGCTTGCTCTTGAGGAGCTCACAAAGGGGCTTTATTTTTGGGGGAAAATCCTAGTGAGTATAATGGGCCATTTGAGTGTGCATGTGTATGTTTATATATATCATATATAACATAAATATTATATATTTCAACACACAAATACACACATGTTCTATACATGCACACACATAGGTTCTATACCTATTCATGCTCTTATATACACATGTTCCACACACATGTTCTATATATACATATACATGTTCTATAGACACATGTTCTACACATATACACATCTTCTATATACATATAGGTTCTATGTACACATACATATAGGTTCTCTCTATATATATACATATATGTTCTCTCTATATGCATATATATGTCCATGTTAATACATGTTATTGTGAGTTATCTATTTCCTGTCACGAACTTAGCTACCTTATATCTGATGCCCATATTTTAAAATGATCCCAGGATCTTCGATCTAGAACTGGAAGAGACCTCAGAAGGTATCTACTCAAATCCCCTCATTTTACAGAGCAGGAAACTGAGGTCCAGAGAAAGGAAAGTAACTTGTTAAAGTCACAGTTGGATTATAACTCCAATGATTACAGCTAGCATTTATATGATTCTTTAAGGTTTGCCAAGTGCTTTGTATATGTTTACTCATTTGGTCATAGATCCAGAGATGAAAGACATCTTGCTAAGTAAAATTTGGTTAACAAAATAATAGGCACCATTGAGTCTGTCATTTCCCAAGTAAGGAAACTGAGGCTCAAAGAGGTCAAGTGCCTTGCCCGGGATCCAACAGAGAGTCCGGTGTCTGAGGCAGGATTTGAAAATAGATTTTTCTGACTCTGAGTGCCCTATCCACTAGTCCACATCACTTTTTATATATATATATAAACAGCACACAGCTTCCCTAGAGCACCTTTTCTGGAAGGAACCCTGTTTTCCACTCTGGGGGATCCCAAGACAGGAGCACAGCTAGGCTTTGTTTTCAAACTCTCCATTCCCTTCCTTGGCAATAGGTAGAGAGGCCCACAGAGAGAAACCTGACTCTCTGGGATGGGGTGTGAAGCCCCCAGGATGGTTCTGAGTTACGATGAACCGAAAGCCTCAAGCACAAATACTCTTCTTTCCAGCTTTTATTTACTGCTCCCAATCCTGCCCTCTGAGGCCAATCAGAACAAGTCCAATAGCTCTTCCAATGCCAGCCCTTCGAGGATCCGAGGGCAAACTGCCTTCTCTTCTCCAACTAAACATCCCGGTTCTTTTATCCTAATCCTCTGGTGGCCTAAACTCCAGGCCCTTCCCTCTCCTGGCTGCCCTCCTCCGGCAGCTGTCCAGCTTATCAATGTCCTTTATAAAATGCGGTACCCAGAATTGAACACGAGATTCCAGATGGGGTCTGAGCGGGGCACAGCACAGAGGGCTGATCACCTCCTTCCTGCTGAAAGCTGGGCCTCTCTTAATGCAGGCCTGGAGCCCATTAGCTGTTCTGGCTGCCACCTCGCTCTGTTGACTACAACACAAATAATGTGGCAACCTGTATAGTGACTCTTAATTAAAGAGCTAGGGCTCAGAGAAAGCACTCATTGGAGATCATTTTTATAACTAGATTGCCAATGGACCATCTGTGGTGATTTTGTGGGGAAGCAGCTTTGATATACAGAACCCTGGTAATGGGATTTTACCTGTAGCTTTGGGGAAAAAAAGTTTGTTATGCAAAATAATAATATAAATAAGGAAAAGATTAGCCTGCTTATAGGTAAGGGTCTTAAAAGTAATTTTTATATTCAAACAATGAATAATAATATTCATACAGACTAGAAATAAGATTTATATCTGATGATTATGGATTATATATAATTAATCGTTATAAATGAACTAGGTTTTATTTGTTAAAGTAACCAATAAAAGAATTTTAAGTACTTATAAAAGTAGCAAAGATGCCATCACAGCTAGCAGTATTGGGATTAAAAGTAACTCAAGTGACTGCAGGGACCCTTCCCGCACTTAGAATCATAGTTCAGGGGTCTCCAAACCATCGGCACCATTTGACTTTGGCCATGGTCGAGGTTGTACTTTATCAAAAGGACTTGAGTTTAAATCCTGCTTTAGGGACTTACTAGCTGTTTGTTGTTGTGGTTCGATCATGTGCAGTCATGTCTGTGACCCCATTTGGGGTTTTTTGGCAGAGATACTGGAGTGGTTGGCCATTTCCTTCTCATTTTACAGAGGAGGAAACTAAGGCAAACAGGATGAAATGACTTGCCCAAGGCCACACAGCTAGGAAGGGTCTCAGGCTGGATTCGAAACTCAAGTCTCACTCAGGTCCAAGCCAAGTCTATCCACTGGGCCACCTAGTTACCAGATTTTGATCAAATCACATCACTGGGCCGTCTAGTGGTTTCAAGTGGAAATGGGGACCACTAATGCATGCATGAGGATCCCTGAGGGGTCAATTTTAAAATATAATTATTTTGGAGGCTGTATTTCTTAGTTTTATTTCTTTTGTTAATTATTTCCCAATTATATTTGAATCTGTTTCCTTCTCCTCACTCTCCAACTTGGGAGTATTGCGGGCCTAGTGTTCAATACCTCTGTAGCACAGTGCTAGATATGGAATCAAGAAGACCTGAGTTCAAATTCAACCTCAGACACTTATTAGCTATGTGACCCCAGGGAAAACTATTGAACTTTTCTGTCTGCCTCAGCTTCCTCATCTGTAAAATGGGAATCATAATAGTACCTACCTCATAGGGCTGTCATGAGAATAGAATGAGGTAGTATTTATAAAGTCCTATATAAATGCTAGCTATCATTTTCATTATTATTATTAATAATAATAGCAATAAAATTGAAGGAGCAGACTAAAGGACCTCTAAGCTTCCTTCCAGGTCCAGATGTAGGATTTCATGTGTGATCTTAGGCAAGTCCTTTGCCTCCCTGGCTCTCAGATTCTCCCTCTGAACAATGTGATAGGGATGATATTAGGCTCACAAGTCCCATCCATCTGGAGATCTCTGAGCTTAAAAATATCTACTGTACGTCTTCAGTTCCCACAGTCCTGGGGGAAGAAACAAAGTTTAAATATGACAGGCTACCTGTCCTTATCAGCATGTGAAGTAGCAAAAGGTGCAATCTCATAATCAGTTCTTGCCCGGAGCCATCTCACTGCTCATTTTTAAAAATTCACTCCGGTCCTGCTAGCATAATGAACGAGCTATTACCCCAAGGAACCCACAGCTACATATGAACTCACCCAAGAACATACACATGCACATACACCCAAGAACCATCGTGCTACAGCCCCCAACTCTCTCTCTCCCTCACCTACTGAGAGGTTCCTTTACTGATCTGCTGGCTGTTCACCGGCAATAAATCTACCTCTTACACAATGCCCATGCAGTGGTCTTTGAATACACTCAGGTGTCAGATGTGACCCCCCCCCCAAAAAAAAAAATCTCCCAACTGCATCTGAATTCAGTGAAAATATCAGACAAAGCAAATACAATTACAATACAGGATCTGTTTCAATGTGAATTTGAGGACACATAGGATCTGGGGCCTAGAGCAGGTGGGGCCCTCCATTACCATGGAATAGAAACCCCTCATGTTACAGAGGAGGAAACTGAGGCTCAGAGAGGGTAAGGGGTTTGAGCAGAGTTAGAGTTAGTAAGTGAATAAGGAACTTAGGGCTTTCCAACACCAAGGCCGGTGTCCTATCCACTACACCATACTGTCTCTCAGTTGAAAGTAAATAGGACCCAACCATAAGAAAAACTGTGATGGGGGGGTATTTGTACTTATCTCCTCCCAACTCTTTTTTCTTCATAATTTCCTCCACTCCAAGATGAAAATCATAAATCAATGTACCAGTAAAAGTAGTCAATTTACTGAGGAAAAATATTGGGGTGGGGGAGTGGAGAGAATAGGGGAAGAGAAGATTAATTAGGAAAAGAGTAATGATCAGTTGATCAATCAGCAAGCATTTTTATGGTTGTTTTTTTTTTCTCAATTTGTTTATTTTTAATAGACGGTGCTTTATGAATCATGTTGGGAGAGGAAAATCAGAGCAAAAGGGAAAAACCAAGGGGGAGGTAGAAAAACAGAAAAAAGAAGTGAACCTAGCATGTGTTGATTTACATTCAGTCTCCTTAGACCTTTTTTCTGGATGCAGATGAATTTTCTGTCCAAAGTCTATTGGGATTGCTTTGGATCACTGAACCACTGACAAGAACCAAGTCTTTCATAGTTGAGCATCGCACATTCTTGCTGTTATTTTGTACAATGTATTCCTGGTTCTGCTTGTTTTGCTCAGTGTAACATGCCCTCCTGGCAGTTACTATTACCAGTCTGTCCTAGGCCCAACAGAGTACCTTTGACCACTGACCTTTGCAGTGTCAACTCTACCCGGCTCGCCTCCTCTGAGGCCTTCAAAGGTCTCTGGCCACAATTTCTTGAATCTATAGTTTAATAACTGGTAGCACACTCAAGAATAGCCACGTGTAAACTTAAAAACCTTTATTATACCTATTCACATAATGCCCTGACTTGTTAACTCCCTAGTGAACATCTGTCCTGAACACCCACGTGTTCACTACCAAACTCCTTACCTCTCTGGGCTATCCATCAGCTTGGCTCGGCTACCCCAGGCTAGGGACCCAGTTTAAAGAGAGAGACTGCTGTCTACAGTGGGCTCATAAAGGACCTGTGAGGTCACACACACACAGCCAACCAGCGAGAGAGCCGTCACCTATTACGAAGCTATCTCAATATGGCCAGGATCCCACCCACAGGGAAGTCCTATATCCACAGAGATTACTTCTGGGCCACTCAAATCTCCTATTGCACTGTGGCTGCCCATTTAAAGGACCCTTACAGCTCAGCATCAGTTCATGTAAATCTTTCCAGGCCTTTCTAAAATCAGCCTGTTCATCATTTTTGGTAGAATAATATTCCCTTATCTTTATGTACCACAGGTTGTTCAGCCATCACCCAATTGATGGACATTCACTCATTTTCCAGTTCTTTGCTACCACAACAAGAGCTGCTACATACACTTTTGTATGTGTGGGTCGTTTTCCCTCCTTTATCAGGAAGCATTTATTAAGCACTTAAGGTGTACCAAGCCCTATGCTAATCACTGGGAAAAGAAAAGGAAAAATGGTACCAGGTCAGAAACAATTCTGGTGCCTCAAAAGAAAAGGTATATATGTAGGTAATCTTGCTGAAATGGAGGTGAGATGAATCCCCTTTCAGTTAGTGTGCTTTTATTGTATTCAGTACATTTCTTACTGTTATAAGGTGACAAAGGGCTTGAATTGGTGATACCATAGGGTATGACAGAATGAGGAAACTCCGTCTACCAATGTGTAGGGCTGCACCTTCCCCACAACTTAGTCTCAGAGAATTGCCTGGAGTTGTGACAGGGGTCACATGGCAAGGATGGGTCAAAGGCAGGACATGAACCCTGTCACTGTGGCTCCCAGACCACCTTTCTATTCATGGGACCATGATGCTTCTCTGGGAAAGCACTGTAATCTATTGCTGAGCCATCTTGCCAGGAACATAGACCTGGCCCATGACAACTGGTGGAGGGAGGCCCAGTGTTGTTTGATTCAGCCCCAGAGAGAAGAAATAGGAACAATCGCAGATGGTCCCAAGAAGCAGCTGTAGACCTGATGTCCCAAGAACCTCCTCCTAATTAGCACGCTCTCAAGTGGGAGAGGCTGCCTGGGAAGCTGGTGGCTTTCACCTGACTGGGGTCTTTGTGCTGGATGGCCACTTTTTGGCTCTGGTGCACACATCAAACCGGAAGAACTCTGAGGTCCTTTCTTGGTCTGAGAAGGAAAGAAGTTAGAACCTAATTGTCTTGACAATTCTAGCTTTTTTAGGGCCAGCTTGGAGGCCCATCTCCTTCTCTCCCACAGGCTACATCCATGAGTCCCTGTGCATCTCAGCAGAGGAGGAGGGAAGCACAGATTCAGTAAGCCCTCGACTCCAAGCAGTTAACATGGGTATTTTGCAAACCTTAAAGACTCCACGAGCTTTCATGGTTGTTATCGTTGTTACCCTGGAAAAAGCTCTGTCTCTACCACAATGCTTATCATTGATTGATGGACACTCCATCTCTCAGTTACTGTCTCCCAAGCCTTCAATAAACTCCCTGCTTCCTGGCTTCCTTCAAGTCCCAGTTCAAGCCTCCCTTCTACAGGAAGCCCTTCCCACTCTTTAGTGTCTTCACTCTATGATTATTTCCTGTTTATCCTGTATAGAGCTTATTGACTTTTCGAGCTATTTGCATGCAGTCTCTCAGTTAGATGGGGAACTTCCTGAGAGCAGGAGTTCTCTTCTACCTTTGTATCTCCAGCACTTTGCACCATGCTTGGCACATAGTAGGCTCTTAATAAATGTTTATTGCAATTACTGGACATTATCCAGGTGGAAATCCAAGCTAATAAAATGTTCTTCTTTCTTCCTTTCTTCCCTCCCTCCTTCCATTCTCCTTTCCTCCCTCCCTCCCTTCCTCTCTCCTTCCTCCCTCTCTTCTTCCTTTGCCTCCTTTATTCCTGTCTTCCTTCTTTCCTCCCTCCCTTCCTTCATTCTTCCATTTCTTCCTTCCTTCTTTTCTCCCTTCCTTCCTTCCTCTTTCCCTCTCTTCCCTCAATTCTCCCTCCCTCCTTTCTTCCCTTCCTCTTTTCCTACCTTTTCTTCCCTCCCTTTGTTCTTTTGTTCTTCCTTCCTTCCTTCCTTCCTTCCTTCCTTCCTTCCTTCCTTCCTTCCTTCCTTCCTTCCTTCCTTCCTTCCTTCCTTCCTTCCTTCCTTCCTCCCTTCCTTCCTCCCATCCTTCCTCCCATCCTTCCTCCCATCCTTCCTCCCATCCTTCCTCCCATCCTTCCTCCCATCCTTCCTCCCATCCTTCCTCCCATCCTTCCTCCCATCCTTCCTCCCATCCTTCCTCCCATCCTTCTTTCCTTCCTTTCTCCTTCCCTCCTTCCTCCTATTTTCCTCCCTTCTTCCTTTGCCTCCTTTGTTCCTGTTTTCCTTCCTTCTTTCCTCCCTCCCTCTCTTCCTTCTTCCATTTCTTCCTTCCATCTTTTCTCCCTTCCTTCCTTCCTCTTTCCCTCTCTTCCCTCAATTCTCTCTCCCTCCTTTTTTCTTCCCTTCCTCTTTTCCTACATTTCTTCTTCCCTCCTTCCCTTTGTTCTTTTATTCTTCCTCCCTCCTTTCCTCCCTCCTTTCCTCCCTCCTTTCCTCCCTCCTTTCCTCCCTCCTTTCCTCCCTCCTTTCCTCCCTCCTTTCCTCCCTCCTTTCCTCCCTCCTTTCCTCCCTCCTTTCCTCCCTCCTTTCCTCCCTCCTTTCCTTCCTCCTTTCCTCCTTCCTTTCCTCCCTCCTTTCCTCCCTCCTTTCCTCCCTCCTTTCCTTCCTCCTTTCCTCCCTCCTTTCCTCCCTCCCTCCCTTGCTCCCTCGCTCCCTCTGTCCCTCCCTCCCTCTCTCCCTTTTATTTATTCACTCATTCACTTGCTATAGGTGAAACGGTTTGGGGAGTAGTGAAAACAACAAGAGATGAGAAAAGATGGGGGCTGGGCTCTGGAGAGTGAGTTCCTAGGTGGATAGGAGAGAATGTGCTTACAGGAGACAGAGGAAAAATGGTCAGTAAAAGCAATCACAGCAGGATAGTTAGATTTATTTGCTTAGCACGAGGCACAGTGTGCTGTTCCTGCTGCATGCATTTGCTTATCTGCCTTTTGATTTGCTCAGAAAAACCCTCGGGATTATGGCATACTGTAATATAAAAGGACAATCCTAGTCACATTTAAATATTCGGGAGGATATACAAACAACCAAGCTCTCCGTTATTTCTAGCAGCCATACCCGAGCTCTTTCTGGCCACCCAGCTAAGGTGCCCGATGCTGTCTTGGAAATAAATAGTCCATTTCAATAGAAAGTAGTTGCTACTTTATTATATTCCAAATAGCCAGAGCTGAATTCCTGTGTTTAGTACTTCCCAGGCAGACTGAGAGTGCAGGTTGTCCCTTAGATTTTTACAATAACAGTCATCCATCCAAGAAGTTGATAGGAAATTAATGTTTTTATTATTCGAGAGAGCAGCTACAAAAAAGGCAAAACTTAATAACCTTGTCTATCGGTCATTATATATAGATAGATCGTCTCAGTATTAAATTGGACTTTGGATTACAGAAGTAAAAGTTAGGACAGCAACCAACACAACAAAGGTTTAATAATACTGCATGAATTATGAACCAATCTGCATCAGCATTTTCATAATGAATTCTGGGAAGCTTTGGCAGTGATCTCATCATTTCCTCTGGGTTCAATTACCCTCTGGAGGCAGATGACTTCCAGATCTATATATCCATCCCTAGTCTTTCTCCTGAGTTCCAATCCCACATCACCAAATGGTCATTGAGCGTGTCCATCTGTACATCAATGTGCCCCAAATGGAAATCATCTTTCTTCCTAAACTATGGGTTTTTAAGTTTTCTTTTTGCTTTCCATTTCTTCCGTAGACTTTTGAGTAGGCTTTTAAAACCTATGGACCCTTTCTGAGAGTGTTTTTAACTGCATAAAATAAAATATGTAATGTTACAAAGGAATTGAAACATAATGATTTAAAAAAAAAAAAAGAGCAACAAGTTATTGGATGTCCAGGTTAAGAACCCCTGCATATTTCCATTTGTCCAAGCATCCTGAATTCTAGAATGGAGTCCACCTTCCTTCCAATCAGCCGGGTTCAAAATCTCAATCATCCCTAACCCTTCACACCACCCTACTCCAGCCCTCCATCCAATCAGTTGTAAAATCTTTTCTGGTTTACTCTCATAAAATTTCACATACAATGATTAGCCAAAATCAAATCATACAATGATGTACAATCATATAAAATCATATAACGATGAGCCAAAATATAATGATTAGCCTTTTTCAGCAATGTTAGAAACAAATGGAATACATTGCCTCAGGAGGTAGTGAGTTCCCTGTCATTGGATGTCTTCAAGGAGAAGCTATGCTAGGAATGTTCAAGGGATTCCTTCTTCAGTTAAAGGCTGGGATTGATTATTAAATATTTAACTTGCCAAAAGAATGTTTATCACTGACAGCATTATTTTTATTTCTAAATAAGCTACTTTTAACATTCCATGAGTGCCAACATAACACTCTGGCTAATTATCTCTCCCCCCTGATATGCGATTGGCCCAGCTCCTTCTATGACTGTGTTGGCTACATTGCAGGTTTAAAAAAAGAACAACTTTTTTACAATGAGATGATTCAGACTCGTTCCAATGATCTTGCGATGGAGAGAGCCATCTACACCTAGAGAGAGAACTGTGGGAATTGAGGCTGGATCACAACACAGCATTCTCACTCTTTTTGTTGTTGTTCGCTTGCATTTTCTTTTCTTTCTCATTTCTTTTCTTTTTTGTTTTGATTTTTCTTATGCAGCAAGAGAATTGTATGAATATGTTTGCATATATTGGACTTAAGATATGTTTTTACCATGTTTAAGCATAACCAAGTAATGATTATTGCTGTCTAGGGAAGGGGGTGAAGAGAAAAGGGGAGAAGTTGAAATGCAGAATTTTGCAAGGATTAATGGTGAAAAATTATCAATGCATATCTTTTGAAAATTAAAAAGCTTTCATAAAAAAGTTTTCTACCCTTTGATCCAGCAGTGTTGCTCCTGGGTTTATAACCCAAAGAAATTTTAAAGAAGGGAAAGGGACCCACATGTGCAAGAATGTTTTTGGCAGCCCTTTTTGTAGTGGCCAGAAACTGGAAAATGAATGGATGCCCATCCATTGGAGAATGGTTGGGTAAATTGTGGTATATGAAGGTTATGGAATATTATTGCTCTGTAAGAAACAACCAGCAGGAGGAATACAGAGACGCCTGGAAAGACTTACAGGAACTGATGCTGAGTGAAATGAGCAGGACCAGGAGATCATTATACACTTCAACAACAATACTCTATGATGATCAATTCTGATGGCTGTGGCCCTCTTCAACAATGAGATGAACCAAATCAGTTCCAATAGAGCAGTAATGAACTGAACCAGCCACACCCAGCGAAAGAACTCTGGGAGGTGACTATGAACCACTACACAGAATTCCCAGTCCCTCTATTTTTGTTTCTGATTTCCTTCACAGGCTAATGGTACACTATTTCAAAGTCCGATTCTTCTTGTACAGCAAAATAGCTGTAAGGACATGTATACATATATTGTATTTAATTTATACTTTAGCATGTTTAACATGTATTGGTCTACCTGCCATCTGGGGGAGGGGATGAAGGCAAGGAGGGGGAAAATTGGAACAGAAGGTTTTGCCAAGGTCAGTGCTGAAAAATGACCCAGGTATATATTTTATAAATGAAAAGCTATAAAAAAGTTTTCTATAGAGCCCCACTACCTCAGCTTTCACCTTCTGATCCTGCAGGAGACAGCCCAGGACCCTAAGCTTGAGGGTCCTGAAAGCTGAATCACCACTCAGACAGGAATATCCTGGAGGTAAAAACCATTTATTAAGTTTCCAATGTTGCCATTTATACCTTGGAAATGCTGCAAATCAAGACTTGATTTATTGTTTTGCTGATTATCTACAGTTAAGAAAGTGATGGAGAAAATGTTAATGCTAGCCAAAATTTAAAAGTGTGTCATGCATGCAATTTTTTTCCCTTAGAGCTGGTTGCTAACCATTTTTCCGGTGCTGCTCTGCCCCCAGACCACTGATCCTCCTTCCAGCCTTTCCCCCATAAGCCATAATTGAGGGGAGCAACCCCTGTGAAGATGTGGCCCACCATCCTCCCTAAAACCAATGATATCCACCACTGACCAACTGGCCCTTCAGGGCAGGCAAGACTAAGGGCCTTGGCAATAACAGCACCTTCCAGATTAGCCCTGTTCCTAGCCTGGCCCCAATCACTGCCATACAAGGAAGCAATCAATCCATGGAGAGATGCGCCATGTCAGCTGCTTCTACAGGTGCTCCTTTCAGCAGCAACCACAACTCCCAAGACCCACAACGAAAGTTCCCATCACCAAAGTCCTTGGAACCAGACATGATTCAACACCAGAAACTGATAGGTTTTTTTTCTTTTTTTTTTTTTTTTTTTTTTTTTTTTTTTAGCAACGTCACTAGTTTTAAAGAAATGGCATCTCTGCTTTTCCTTTATTCCATTGGACCATTCCTTCTGTCCTGAAGAGGAATTCTCCTTTCCAACAACAACAACCCCCAGTAGGATGGGAGCTCCTTGAGAGCAGAGACAGACTTTTCCACTTGAATGACTAATGCTTAGCTATAAGAAATACTCAGTAAATACTTTTTAAAAAAAATCCACTCTTCTTATATAAGTCTTTTCCTCATTCCCTCACTTGTTAGTACTTACCATAACCTATATATGAAGGAAGGGAGGGAGGGAAGGAGGGAAAGGGGGAGGGAGGGAGGAAGGAAGGGGGGAAGAAAGGAGGAAGGGAGGGAGGGAGGGAAGAAAGGAGGAAGGAAGAGAGGGAAGAAAGGAGGGAGGAAAGGAAGAAGGGAGGGAGGGAGGGAAGGAGGAAAGAAAGGAGGAAGGGAGGGAGGAAAGGAGGGAGGGAGGAAGGAAAGGAGGGAGGAAGGGATGGAGGGAGGAAGGGATGGAGGGAGGGAAGAAACAAGTAGTTCTCACTACTATCCCCATTTTACAGTTGAGGAAACTGAGACAGACAGAAGTTAAGGGATTTGTCCAGGGTTACACAATTAATAAGTGTCTGAGGCTGGTTTTGAATTCTAGTCTTCCTGAATCCAGGCCCAGGGCTCTCTCCATGGCACTATTTTGTATCTAATTTGTATCTGTTTATCTGTGTGCAAGTATCAGCCCCAGTAGAAAGTAAACCCCTTGAGGACAGCAATCATTTCCTTTTTTTGGTCTTTCTCTCTTCAGTACCTGGGACAGTTTCTGCCACTTGGGTATTTAATACACAGATGATGAATTGAGTGGAATTAGAAAACTTGTCTCAAAATTTTAGTTTTCAAAAAGAATGTAAAATATAAATACAGGAAAACATGCTCTAAATTGCTAAAAGTGAGAAGAATTCAAATCAGAAAAACTTGGAAGTTTTTGTGCAAATTGGCAAAGATAAAAAAAGACAGAAACTGTTAGCGTTGGAGGGGCTGCTGCATTGTTGGTGGTGCTGTGAGGCACTACAACCATTCTGGATTTAAATTTAGAATTATGCGAGGAAAATGGCTCAACTATTTGAACTTTCTGACCCAGTGAACTCCCTAATAGGCAAATAAATACTCCAAGAAAGTCAAAGACAGAAATAAAGCTCCCACAGCTATTATATTCACAGCAATACTCTATGTGGTAGAGAAGACTGAGAAATAAAGTGCTTGCCCATCAATTGGTGAATGACTGCAAAAACAAACATGGTATCATTAAGGTAATGTCATACTATTACGCAGGAAGAGATGATGGATATGAGGC